>NC_048579.1:64279164-64579164 GCF_013265735.2 Oncorhynchus mykiss
TGAATGTTGCGCTTACCTCTCTCTGTAGTACCAGCTCCTTGGTGAAGGCCATGGCCTCGTCGCTGAAGGGCTCAGCCACCTGCATGCCGCCGGGCATGTTCCTGGAGCCGCGCGGACACTCGATACCTGGCCAATGAGAAACACAGAACAAGTGTCAACAAAACAGCCAATAAAAATAACTACGAGGTTAGACAACATTTAGACAGGTTAGAATGTTGCGGTCAAACAAGTTGAAGTTGCCCCTAACAACTGATACATGAGTCAAAATCTGACATTTATTTCAATCCCGTAACAACCCAGCTTTAGGACAGTTACGATACAACGATGCCACCATGACAGGTGAAGTGGCAATAGAGATTAGTGGAGCTGAGCATTATCGTGGCAGCTAAATGGATAATTGGTAATCGCTGGTCAATCCTAAGCGTTTTCCCCCTCTGTGGTCATGTTGGGTTAACAGTTAACATCCTCTAAATTGCTGTGCTTCAATGACGGCAGCTTCATCCTTTGTTTGGCCGTCCCCTGGCGCTGACCTTGCTATTCATGACTATTAACTGCACTGGGTCTTTTCACTGGGTAGTGGATTAAAAGAACAGCCTGGGTGAGGATGGGAGGGTTGGAGGGCAGGAGGGCTATAGGGGGGCTTGTTATAGGAAAGCTGTGAGGCGATGCATGCTTATCTCTTGCACTCAGAGTTGGCTGAACGTGTGTGTTTGAAAGAGAGCGTGTGTGTTTTTGAATAGTTAATGTGTGAGCAAGTAGGGGTGGTGAGGTGAGGGGCAGTGTGATGTGGTGAGGTGAGGGGCAGTGTGGTGTGGTGAGGGGCAGTGTGGTGAGGTGAGGGGCAGTGTGGTGTGGTGAGGTGAGGGGCAGTGTGGTGTGGTGAGGTGAGGGGCAGTGTGGTGTGGTGAGGTGAGGGGCAGTGTGGTGTGGTGAGGTGAGGGACAGTGTGGTGTGGTGAGGTGAGGGGCAGTGTGGTGTGGTGAGGTGAGGGGCAGTGTGGTGTGGTGAGGGGCAGTGTGGTGTGGTGAGGTGAGGGGCAGTGTGGTGTGGTGAGGTGAGGGGCAGTGTGGTGTGGTGAGATGAGGGGCGGTGCGGTGAAATGAGGGGCGGTGCGGTGAGGGGCAGAGCGGTGAGGTGAGGGGCAGCGCGGTGCGGTGAGGGGCGGTGAGGTGAGGAGCAGTGTGGTGTGAGGTGAGGAGCAGTGTGGTGTGAGGTGAGGAGCAGTGTGGTGTGAGGTGAGGAGCAGTGTGGTGTGAGGTGAGGAGCAGTGTGGTGTGAGGTGAGGATCAGTGTGGTGTGAGGTGAGTATCAGTGTGGTGAGATGAGGAGCAGTGTGGTGAGATGAGGAGCAGTGTGGTGAGATGAGGGGCAGCGCGGTGAGGTGAGGAGCAGTGTGGTGTGAGGTGAGGAGCAGTGTGGTGTGAGGTGAGGAGCAGTGTGGTGTGAGGTGAGGAGCAGTGTGGTGTGAGGTGAGGAGCAGTGTGGTGTGAGGTGAGGAGCAGTGTGGTGTGAGGTGAGGATCAGTGTGGTGTGAGGTGAGTATCAGTGTGGTGTGAGGTGAGTATCAGTGTGGTGAGATGAGGAGCAGTGTGGTGAGATGAGGAGCAGTGTGGTGAGATGAGGAGCAGTGTGGTGAGATGAGGGGCAGTGTGGTGTGGTGAGGGGCAGTGTGGTGTGGTGAGGGGCAGTGTGGTGAGATGAGGGGCAGTGTGGTGAGATGAGGGGCAGTGTGGTGAGATGAGGGGCAGTGTGGTGAGATGAGGGGCAGTGTGGTGAGATGAGGGGCAGTGTGGTGAGATGAGGGGCAGTGTGGTGAGATGAGGGGCAGTGTGGTGAGATGAGGGGCAGTGTGGTGTGAGGTGAGGAGCAGTGTGGTGTGAGGTGAAAAGCAGTGTGGTGTGAGGTGAGGAGCAGTGTGGTGTGAGGTGAGGAGCAGTGTGGTGTGAGGTGAGGAGCAGTGTGGTGTGAGGTGAGGAGCAGTGTGGTGTGAGGTGAGGAGCAGTGTGGTGTGAGGTGAGGAGCAGTGTGGTGTGAGGTGAGGAGCAGTGTGGTGTGAGGTGAGAAGCAGTGTGGTGTGAGGTGAGGAGCAGTGTGGTGTGAGGTGAGGAGCAGTGTGGTGTGAGCCGAGGGGCAGTGTGGTGTGAGCCGAGGGGCAGTGTGGTGTGAGATGAGGGGCAGTGTGGTGTGAGGTGAGGAGCAGTGTGGTGTGAGGTGAGGAGCAGTGTGGTGTGAGGTGAGGAGCAGTGTGGTGTCAGATGAGGGGCAGTGTGGTGTCAGATGAGGGGCAGTGTGGTGTCAGATGAGGGGCAGTGTGGTGTCAGATGAGGGGCAGTGTGGTGTCAGATGAGGGGCAGTGTGGTGTCAGATGAGGGGCAGTGTGGTGTGAGGTGAGGAGCAGTGTGGTGTGAGGTGAGGAGCAGTGTGGTGTGAGGTGAGGAGCAGTGTGGTGTGAGATGAGGGGCAGTGTGGTGTCAGATGAGGGGCAGTGTGGTGTGAGGTGAGGAGCAGTGTGGTGTGAGGTGAGGAGCAGTGTGGTGAGGTGAGGAGCAGTGTGGTGTGATGAGGGGCAGTGTGGTGTGATGAGGGGCGGTGTGTTGAGGTGAGGGGCGGTGCGGTGAGGGGCAGTGCGGTGAGGTGAGGGGCAGCGAGGTGCGGTGAGGAGCAGTGTGGTGTGATGAGGGGCAGTGTGGTGTGATAAGGGGCAGTGCAGTGAGGTGAGGAGCAGTGCTGTGAGGTGAGGAGCAGTGCGGTGAGGTGAGGAGCAGTGCGGTGAGGTGAGGTGAGGGGCAGTGCGGTGAGGTGAGGTGAGGGGCAGTGCGGTGAGGTGAGGGGCAGTGCGGTGAGGTGAGGAGCAGTGCGGTGAGGTGAGGAGCAGTGCGGTGAGGTGAGGGGCAGTGCGGTGAGGTGAGGGGCAGTGCGGTGAGGGGAAGTGCGGTGAGGTGAGGGGCAGTGCGGTGAGGTGAGGGGCGGTGAGGTGAGGGGCAGTGCGGTGAGGGGCAGTGCGGTGAGGGGCAGTGCGGTGAGGGGCAGTGTGGTGAGGTGAGGAGCAGTGCGGTGTGGTGAGGGGCAGTGCGGTGAGGTGAGGGGCAGTGCGGTGAGGTGAGGGGTAGTGAGGTGAGGGGTAGTGAGGTGAGGGGCAGTGCGGTGAGGTGAGGTGAGGGGCAGTGCGGTGAGGTGAGGGGCAGTGCGGTGAGGTGAGGAGCAGTGCGGTGAGGGGCAGTGCGGTGAGGTGAGGGGCAGTGCGGTGAGGTGAGGGGCAGTGTGGTGAGGTGAGGGGCAGTGCGGTGAGGTGAGGGGCAGTGCGGTGAGGTGAGGGGCAGTGCGGTGAGGTGAGGGGCAGTGTGGTGAGGTGAGGGGCAGTGTGGTGAGGTGAGGGGCAGTGTGGTGAGGTGAGGGGCAGTGTGGTGAGGTGAGGGGCAGTGTGGTGAGGTGAGGAGTAGTGTGGTGAGGTGAGGAGCAGTGTGGTGAGGTGAGGAGCAGTGTGGTGTGGTGAGGGGCAGTGTGGTGAGGTGAGGAGCAGTGTGGTGAGGTGAGGTGAGGAGCAGTCTGGTGAGGTGAGGATAGGAGCAGTCTGGTGAGGTGAAATGAGGGGCGGTGCGGTGAGGGGCAGAGCGGTGAGGTGAGGGGCAGCGCGGTGCGGTGAGGGGCGGTGAGGTGAGGAGCAGTGTGGTGTGAGGTGAGGAGCAGTGTGGTGTGAGGTGAGGAGCAGTGTGGTGTGAGGTGAGGAGCAGTGTGGTGTGAGGTGAGGAGCAGTGTGGTGTGAGGTGAGGATCAGTGTGGTGAGATGAGGAGCAGTGTGGTGAGATGAGGAGCAGTGTGGTGAGATGAGGGGCAGTGTGGTGAGATGAGGGGCAGCGCGGTGCGGTGAGGGGCGGTGAGGTGAGGAGCAGTGTGGTGTGAGGTGAGGAGCAGTGTGGTGTGAGGTGAGGAGCAGTGTGGTGAGGAGCAGTGTGGTGTGAGGTGAGGATCAGTGTGGTGTGAGGTGAGTATCAGTGTGGTGAGATGAGTATCAGTGTGGTGAGATGAGGAGCAGTGTGGTGAGATGAGGAGCAGTGTGGTGAGATGAGGGGCAGTGTGGTGTGGTGAGGGGCAGTGTGGTGTGGTGAGGGGCAGTGTGGTGAGATGAGGGGCAGTGTGGTGAGATGAGGGGCAGTGTGGTGAGATGAGGGGCAGTGTGGTGAGATGAGGGGCAGTGTGGTGTGGTGAGATGAGGGGCGGTGCGGTGAAATGAGGGGCGGTGCGGTGAGGGGCAGAGCGGTGAGGTGAGGGGCAGCGCGGTGCGGTGAGGGGCGGTGAGGTGAGGAGCAGTGTGGTGTGAGGTGAGGAGCAGTGTGGTGTGAGGTGAGGAGCAGTGTGGTGTGAGGTGAGGAGCAGTGTGGTGTGAGGTGAGGAGCAGTGTGGTGTGAGGTGAGGAGCAGTGTGGTGTGAGGTGAGGAGCAGTGTGGTGTGAGGTGAGGAGCAGTGTGGTGTGAGGTGAGAAGCAGTGTGGTGTGAGGTGAGGAGCAGTGTGGTGTGAGCCGAGGGGCAGTGTGGTGTGAGCCGAGGGGCAGTGTGGTGTGAGATGAGGGGCAGTGTGGTGTGAGGTGAGGAGCAGTGTGGTGTGAGGTGAGGAGCAGTGTGGTGTCAGATGAGGGGCAGTGTGGTGTCAGATGAGGGGCAGTGTGGTGTCAGATGAGGGGCAGTGTGGTGTCAGATGAGGGGCAGTGTGGTGTCAGATGAGGGGCAGTGTGGTGTCAGATGAGGGGCAGTGTGGTGTGAGGTGAGTAGCAGTGTGGTGTGAGGTGAGGAGCAGTGTGGTGTGAGGTGAGGAGCAGTGTGGTGTGAGGTGAGGAGCAGTGTGGTGTCAGATGAGGGGCAGTGTGGTGTCAGATGAGGGGCAGTGTGGTGTGAGGTGAGGAGCAGTGTGGTGAGGTGAGGAGCAGTGTGGTGTGATGAGGGGCAGTGTGGTGTGATGAGGGGCGGTGTGTTGAGATGAGGGGCGGTGCGGTGAGGGGCAGCGCGGTGAGGTGAGGGGCAGCGAGGTGCGGTGAGGGGCGGTGAGGAGCAGTGCTGTGAGGTGAGGAGCAGTGCTGTGAGGTGAGGAGCAGTGCGGTGTGAGGTGAGGAGCAGTGTGGTGTGAGGTGAGAAGCAGTGTGGTGTGAGGTGAGGAGCAGTGTGGTGTGAGGTGAGGAGCAGTGTGGTGTGAGGTGAGGAGCAGTGTGGTGTCAGATGAGGGGCAGTGTGGTGTCAGATGAGGGGCAGTGTGGTGTCAGATGAGGGGCAGTGTGGTGTCAGATGAGGGGCAGTGTGGTGTCAGATGAGGGGCAGTGTGATGTGAGGTGAGTAGCAGTGTGGTGTGAGGTGAGGAGCAGTGTGGTGTGAGGTGAGGAGCAGTGTGGTGTGAGGTGAGGAGCAGTGTGGTGTCAGATGAGGGGCAGTGTGGTGTCAGATGAGGGGCAGTGTGGTGTGAGGTGAGGAGCAGTGTGGTGTGAGGTGAGGAGCAGTGTGGTGAGGTGAGGAGCAGTGTGGTGTGATGAGGGGCAGTGTGGTGTGATGAGGGGCGGTGTGTTGAGATGAGGGGCGGTGCGGTGAGGGGCAGCGAGGTGCGGTGAGGGGCGGTGAGGAGCAGTGCTGTGAGGTGAGGAGCAGTGCTGTGAGGTGAGGAGCAGTGCGGTGAGGTGAGGAGCAGTGCGGTGAGGTGAGGAGCAGTGCGGTGAGGTGAGGAGCAGTGCGGTGAGGAGCAGTGCAGTGAGGTGAGGAGCAGTGCGGTGAGGTGAGGAGCAGTGCGGTGAGGGGAAGTGCGGTGAGGTGAGGGGCAGTGCGGTGAGGTGAGGGGCGGTGAGGTGAGGGGCAGTGCGGTGAGGTGAGGTGAGGGGCAGTGCGGTGAGGTGAGGGGCAGTGCGGTGAGGTGAGGAGCAGTGCGGTGAGGTGAGGAGCAGTGCGGTGAGGTGAGGAGCAGTGCGGTGAGGTGAGGGGCAGTGCGGTGAGGGGAAGTGCGGTGAGGTGAGGGGCAGTGCGGTGAGGTGAGGGGCGGTGAGGTGAGGGGCAGTGCGGTGAGGTGAGGGGCGGTGAGGTGAGGGGCAGTGTGGTGAGGTGAGGAGCAGTGCGGTGTGGTGAGGGGCAGTGCGGTGAGGGGCGGTGAGGTGAGGGGCAGTGTGGTGAGGTGAGGAGCAGTGCGGTGTGGTGAGGGGCAGTGCGGTGAGGTGAGGGGCGGTGAGGTGAGGGGCAGTGTGGTGAGGTGAGGAGCAGTGCGGTGTGGTGAGGGGCAGTGCGGTGAGGTGAGGGGCAGTGCGGTGAGGGGCAGTGCGGTGAGGGGTAGTGAGGTGAGGGGTAGTGAGGTGAGGGGCAGTGCGGTGAGGGGCAGTGCGGTGAGGTGAGGTGAGGGGCAGTGCGGTGAGGTGAGGGGCAGTGCGGTGAGGTGAGGTGAGGGGCAGTGCGGTGAGGTGAGGGGCAGTGCGGTGAGGGGCAGTGCGGTGAGGGGCAGTGCGGTGAGGTGAGGGGCAGTGCGGTGAGGTGAGGGGCAGTGCGGTGAGGTGAGGGGCAGTGCGGTGAGGTGAGGGGCAGTGCGGTGAGGTGAGGGGCAGTGCGGTGAGGGGCAGTGTGGTGAGGTGAGGGGCAGTGTGGTGAGGTGAGGGGCAGTGTGGTGAGGTGAGGAGTAGTGTGGTGAGGTGAGGAGCAGTGTGGTGTGGTGAGGGGCAGTGTGGTGAGGTGAGGAGCAGTGTGGTGAGGTGAGGTGAGGAGCAGTCTGGTGAGGTGAGGTGAGGAGCAGTCTGGTGAGGTGAGGTGAGGAGCAGTCTGGTGAGGTGAGGTGAGGAGCAGTCTGGTGAGGTGAGGTGAGGAGCAGTCTGGTGAGGTGAGGAGCAGTCTGGTGAGGTGAGGAGCAGTCTGGTGAGGTGAGGTGAGGAGCAGTCTGGTGAGGTGAGGTGAGGAGCAGTGTGGTGAGGTGAGGGGCAGTGTGGTGAGGTGAGGAGCAGTGTGGTGAGGTGAGGAGCAGTGTGGTGAGGTGAGGAGCAGTGTGGTGTGGTGAGGGGCAGTGTGGTGAGGTGAGGAGCAGTCTGGTGAGGTGAGGAGCAGTCTGGTGAGGTGAGGGGCAGTGTGGTGAGGTGAGGGGCAGTGTGGTGAGGTGAGGTGAGGAGCAGTGTGGTGAGGTGAGGAGCAGTGTGGTGAGGTGAGGAGCAGTGTGGTGTGGTGAGGGGCAGTGTGGCTAGCTAGTTAGCGTGCACTAACTAGAGGGACGGAAGCTATACTGTTACACTGGCAATACTAAAGTGCCCATAAGAACATAAAATAGTCAAAGGTTAATGAAATACAAATGGTACAGAGGGTGATAGTCCTAAAGTTCCTATAACAACTACAACTTCTTACCTGGGAATATTGAAGACTCGTGTTAAAAGGAACCACCAGCTTTCATATGTTCTCATGTTCTGAGCAAGGAACTGAAACGTTAGCTTTCTTACATAGCACATATTGCACTTTTACTTTCTTCTCCAACACTTTGTTTTTGCATTATTTAAACCAAATTGAACATGTTTCATTATTTACTTGAGGCTAAATTGATTTCATTGATGTATTTTATATTAAGTTAAAATAAGTGTTCATTCAGTATTCGTGTAATTGTTTTTCAAATATTTGTAATAATGACAAATCGGCCGATTAATCGGTATCGGCTTTTTTGGTCCTCCAATAAATCGGTATTCGGCATTGAAAAATCATAATCGGTTGACCTCTACTTCAAACACACACACACACTTGAGCGAGCGAGCATGGTGCAGGGCTCTTCAACAAGCAAACAGCATTCCTCCTCTGTGGCTGCTGACAAGAACCCTCATATCTACGTAAACTAAGTCAACTTTGCAAACTACACACAAGCAAATCATACACACTCAACACTCATGAAAACTCCATCACACATTCACTCATTGTATCCCTCTATCCAATGTGTGCAGCATCTCTCTCTCACACACACACCTCCCCCTATCCTCTCTCCACCCTGTTGCATTGATTCATGTAAACTCAGAGTTGGTTGGTTCTGCTGGGCGCTACACCCAACAGCATTGTGCTAACAAAGCAACATCAGCCTCCTGTCCAAAAAGCCTCAGAGGCATCTTCTAGAAATCTGGAGGCTCCCGCCAATCCTGATTGATCTTTATGCTAACCACATCCGACATGATTGGACTAGAGAAGAGAAAGGGGAAAAGGTGGACCGGGGGTCAAGTTTGTGATGATTGGGTCCTCATTTTGACACTGACTGACTAACCAGCGTGCGAACACACACCCACACACATTTCCTAGCAATGCTGTGTTAGCAAAACTTCCCACACACAAGGACACACCGACGATTCTCATCTCACCCCTCTAACAAAACAAAAACATATTTTCTGTTGAACCCGCGGCATGGCGAGTGCCACAGAGGATGAAGACTCAATTACCTCTTAATAGCCAGTAAATAGTCCCTAGATTAGCATTTAAATTGCCCAGCGTGCGTTCCGCCCCGGCTCCAAGGATGAAGGAAAAAGTCATTTCAGTCCAGCAGCATCTCCAGTATTTTTAGACATGTTTTGGCCAGGGATTGACCGAGTGAGTGGCTGGGCCAGTACTGTATAAGACCGAGAGAGGGGTAGAGAAAGCCAAGCTTAAAGTAAACTGCTTTCACTAAGGGATGTCCTTCTCTCTAGCACAGAGGGTGAGGATGGGAGAGACAAAGGGACACCATAGGGACAATAAAACCTGGGTCTGCGTTTTTCAATGTGGATCAAATCCAAACTAAAACAACAGTTTCAATTAAACGTATCAACTAATCACCAAGCTTTTGATAAGCTGAGGCAGGTGGAATTGCTGGGCTACCCTATGGGGCCAGACCCTTTACCCAGCCCCCGTATGGACACACACACACAAGCAGCTCTGTTCAGTAGTGCTGGCTAGCCAAGCGCATAAGATGTAATGTTTTAAAATCGGTGATCCCGGTGAGCGATGCGCAGGATGAAATACGGCCCTTCCCCGTCCCAGCCTCCTCTGCCCAATCCTCCCTGACACACAAACGTACACAGTCATTTACACACACACTTTCTCAAAAGACACACACAGGTGCCCTGGAATAGCTGCTCTACAAATCACCTGTGGCCAGAGCATATGTGCTACTGAGCACTGTGGTTCAGACAGCTCCATGTTTTATTCAAGCAGACAACTTCACCCCTGTGATGAAAACACTCTCTCTCTATCATTCCCTCTCACTCCCTTCCCCTCTAAATCTTTAATTCCCTCCCACCTGCTCTCTCTTTTCATCACTTTCTCCATCTCTCCTTGCCCTCTTCTTTCCTTTCAATCACTTGCTCCCTCCCCTCTTCCTCCCCCTACATCCCTCTACTTCCCCCTCTCTTCCTCCCACTACATCCCTCTCTACTCCCCCCTCTTCCTCCCCCTACATCCCTCTCTACTACCCCCTCTTCCTCCCCTACATCCCTCTCTACTTCCCCCTCTCTTCCTCCCCCTACAGCCCTCTCTACTTCCCCCTCTCTTCCTCCCCCTACATCCCTCTCTACTTCCCCCTCTTCCTCCCCCTTACATCCCTCTCTACTTCCCCCTCTTCCTCCCCTACATCCCTCTCTACTTCCCCCTCTTCCTCCCCCTACATCCCTCTCTACTTCCCCCTCTCTACTTCCCCCTCTCTACTTCCCCCTACATCCCTCTCTACTTCCCCCTACATCCCTCTCTACTTCCCCCTACATCCCTCTCTACTTCCCCCTACATCCCTCTCTACTTCCCCCTACATCCCTCTCTACTTCCCCCTCTCTTCCTCCCCCTACATCCCTCTCTACTTCCCCCTACATCCCTCTCTCTCCCCCTACACCCCTCTCTACTTCCCCCTCTTCCTCCCCCTACATCCCTCTCTCTCCCCCTACACCCCTCTCTACTTCCCCCTCTTCCTCCCCCTACATCCCTCTCTCTCCCCCTACACCCCTCTCTACTTCCCCCTCTTCCTCCCCCTACATCCCTCTCTACTTCCCCCTCATCCTCCCCCTACATCCCTCTCTACTTACCCCTCTCTTCCTCCCCCTACATCCCTCTCTTCCTCCCCCTACATCCCTCTCTTCCTCCCCCTACATCCCTCTCTTCCTCTTCCTCCACCTAAATCCCTCCCCCTACATCCCTCTCTTCCTCCCCCTACATCCCTCTCTACTTCCCCCTCTCTTCCTCCACCTAAATCCCTCTCTACTTCCCCCCCTTCCATCCCTCTCTTCCTCCCCCTACATCCCTCTCTACCTCCCCTACATCCCTCTCTACCTCCCCTACATCCCTCTACTTCCCCTTCTCTTCCTTCCACCTACATCCCTCTACCTTCCCTTCTCTCCCACTCTTCAATTGCAAGTCACAAACAGTGAAGTGAGAGGACGGTCAGAGAGGCTTGGAAATTGCATTAGAGCTTTTAAATTTAAATGGACATTGAGAAAAAGTGCGATTGGATTAGCGAGGAAGAGGCGGGGGTTGCTTTGCTACACATGAGTAACATTCTCACTGAGTGTTTATGCTTAGAATATTACAATGTTCTTTGAAAAACAGGTACATGTCTGGGAAGCTTTTACAGCATACATACGTGGAGCAATAATACAATGATCAGTTACTATTAAGAAATAAGATGAACAGAAAATTGATAAACTTGAAACAGAGCTCAAAACGCTGGAGGGGGAATATTGGTCCAATCCGAATAACATTTCTCTGGTAAACTTGACGAAAACCAAATACGGGCTGAAAATTCCCTGTACAGGTTGAAGCAGAGATGGTATGGATCAGGGGAAAAGGCAGGAAAACCGTTGGCCAGTCAATGGAAATCTAGAGAAACAGATCGGCAAATAGGTGGAATCAGAAAAAAAGACAGGCAAGCTGATTACCAATCATAAATAAACAAGATAATTTGAGACTTCTATCAGGAACGTTCTACTTCAAACAGTCCTTTAGATATGCACAAAGCAGAGGCATTCTTTCAGAATCTGAACCTTCCTAAAATAAAAGAGGAAGACAGGAACTGGATCCACCGTCCAATTACTTTGGAGGAATTGACCGAAACGATAAGACAAGCAGCCACAGGGTTGGACTGGATACCCAGTGATTTCTACAAAAGGTTTGCAGAGCAGCAAAGCCCAGAAATATTGAAAACATCGATTGACACAGGTGAGCTCCCACCTTCTATAAGTGATGCAGCAAACATCCTAATCCCCAAAAAGGGAAAGGATCCCCATGAGTGCGGGAGATACTGTCCAATTTCCTTAATAAAGTCAATTCTGGCTATGAGGGTGAATCATATCATTAAGAAAATCCTAAATCCAGACCAGGTAGGATTTGTGAAAGGCAGAACTTCATCTGACAATCTATTGCATGTCATCTGGAAGGCAAAATATCTGGATACTTCAGTGGCAGCCTTATCCCTAGATGCAGAGAAAGCCTTTGATAGGGTGGGCTGGGACTACCTGCATTATATTATAAATACATTTGGATTTGGACAGGGCTTTCAGAATATTATTAAACTTCTGTACAACGACCCCAAATCCATAGAAGTCACTGGCGGACTACGATCATCTCCATTTTCAGTAGGAGACGAGGCACGAAAAAAGGTGACTCTCTCTCTCCACTCCTATTTATTAGAGCATTAGAACCATTAGCCGAAGCCATTAGGCTGCATCAGTCAATAAAGGGGGATAATATAGAAGGTAGAGAGAATAAACCACTGCTTTATGCAGACGACATATTACTAATAATGTCAGGCTCCCAACATATGGCCTTAACTAGACTTTATAAATGCATTTTCAGAGACATCAGGCTATAAAGTAAACTGGACCAAATCTGAAGTAATGCCGCTATCAAAACATTGTCTGAGAAATGAGTTCCTCAGCTGGGGGTTTCAATGGGTCCTTAAAAACATGAGGTACCTGGGGATCACATTAAATCCTGGTCTAGAGAAGAAGATTTCTGAAAACCTTGACCCACTACTGAACAAAATTCAAGTCCAGTTTAAGAGCTGGGATAAGCTACAAATCGTATTATGGTGTAGGATACAGGTTATAAAGATGGTCATTAGCATGTTACCACTGTCCATACCTGCCTATACCTTTACATCCAGAAAGAAAGTGATTACGGAGTTTGTTTGAGCCGGTAAAAGGGCCAGGATGGAACTAGAGAGATTACAGGAAACGACTGAGAAGGGAGGATTAAAATAGAGAGATTACAGGAAACAACTGACAAGGGAGGATTAAACTAGAGAGATTACAGGAAACGACTGAGAAGGGAGGATTAAACTAGAGAGATTACAGGAAACGACTGAGAAGGGAGGATTAAACTAGAGAGATTACAGGAAACGACTGAGAAGGGAGGATTAAACTAGAGAGATTACAGGAAACGACTGAGAAGGGAGGATTAAACTAGAGAGATTACAGGAAACGACTGAGAAGGGAGAATTAAACTAGAGAGATTACAGGAAACGACTGAGAAGGGAGGATTAAACTAGAGAGATTACAGGAAACGACTGAGAAGGGAGAATTAAACTAGAGAGATTACAGGAAACGACTGAGAAGGGAGGATTAAACTAGAGAGATTACAGGAAACGACTGAGAAGGGAGGATTAAAGCTCCCCGACATGCAATTATATCAAGAAGCCTTTGTAGCTGCCCAAATAGGCTCTCTTTACGGAGAACTCTAAAGAGGCCAATTTGGGTGGACATGGAGGAAGAAGTTAATGCCCCATTCAGAACATCAAATTATTTGAGCTAACAAAACGTAGGACTGCAGAATCCCATAATGTCCCATACAAAAAAATATATGGAGTCAGATACATGAGAGAGAGAAATCTTCCTGACAAACTCTGCTTCGTTATGGAACAACCCAACATTGAAAACAGGGGGACACATGGTTTTCTGGAAAGCTTGGTATAGAAAGGAGATAAAGAACATTGGTTGTCTATATCAAGAAAACTTGTTTACCTCTTTTGAATACGGTCCAAGTATAATTTACAGAAACAAGGCTTTTGGAGGCATCTCCAGCTTAGAGATTGTATGTTTAAGGTAGGACAGAGTAACAACAAATTCCCTGTACATTCCAATAAGTGTTAAAATAGAAATCCTTTGCAAATTACCACATACCGCAGGGTTTATATATAGCCACCTTATAGGTGGATTTAATGGAACTAGTAAGGGCGTAAAAGCTGTATGGGGGAAAGACCTGGATGTAACCTTTGGAGCAGAGAAATGGAATATAATAGTACAACAGATGCTCCTCCCTATGAGAGATGCCCGAGAGTTCGACCGATTATGATTTTTCAACGGCGATACCGATTATTGGAGGACCAAAAAAGCCGATACCGATTAATTTGGCCAATTTTTTAAATGTATTTGTAATAATGACAATTACAACAATACTGAATGAACACTTATTTTAATATAATACATCAATAAAATCAATTTAGCCTCAAGTAAATAATGAAACATGTTCAATTTGGTTTAAATAATGCAAAACGTTTCAGTTCCTTGCTCAGAACATGAGAACATATGAAAGCTGGTGGTTCCTTTTAACATGAGTCTTCAATATTCCCAGGTAAGAAGTTTTAGGTTGTAGTTATTATAGGACTATTTCCCTCTATACCATTTGTATTTCATTAACCTTTGACTATTGGATGTTCTTATAGGCACTTTGGTATTGCCAGTGTAACAGTATAGCTTCCGTCCCTCTCCTCGCTGGGCTCGAACCAGCAACACCAGCCACCATCGAAGCAGCGTTACCCATGCAGGGCAAGGGGAACAACTCCTAGAAGGCTCAGAGCGAGTGACGTTTGAAACGCTATTAGCGCGCGCTAACTAGCTAGCCATTTCACATCGGTTACACCAGCCTCATCTCGAGAGTTGATAGGCTTGAAGTCATAAACAGCGCAATGCTTGACGCACAACGAAGAGTTGCTGGCAAAACGCACGAAAGTGCTGTTTAAATAAATGTTTACGCGCCTGCTTCTGCCTACCAGATACTTAAGATACTTGTATGCTTGTATGCTCAGTCAGATTATATGCAACGCAGAACACGCTAGATAATATCTAGTAATATCATCAACCATGTGTAGTTAACTAATGATTATGATTGTTTTTTATAAGATAAGTTTAATGCTAGCTAGCAACTTACCTTGGCTTACTGCATTCGCGTAACAGGCAGTCTCCTTGTGGAGTGCAACAAGAGAGAGGCAGGTCGTTATTGATTTGGACTAGTTAACTGTAAGGTTGCAAGATTGGATCCCCTGAGCTGACAACGTGAAAATCTGTCGTTCTGCCCCTGAACGAGGCAGTTAACCCACCGTTCCTAGGCCGTCATTGAAAATAAGAATGTGTTCTTAAATGACTTGCCTAGTTAAATAAAAGGTATAAAAAATATATATATATAAAACATATAAAAAATCATTAAAAAAAAAAGTAAAAATTAAAAAATCGGCAAATTGGCGCCCAAAAATTCCAACGTCCGATTGTTATGAAAATTTGAAATCGGCCATGCCGATTAATCGGTCGACCTCTAATTGAAAGTGTTCAATAGGATTTATAGAACTCATCTGAGGTCGAACAGAATAGGTTTGATAGAATCCAGTCTCTGCTGGAGCTGTCCATCAAGTACAGGCGACATGAAAGCAGGAAGCACCAGTGACTAGATCAATAAAAAAGTGGTCAGATGAAGCAGATGCTAAGCTACAGTTTTGCAGCACAGACTGTAATATGTTCCGGGATTCCTCCAACGGCATTGAGGAGTACACCACATCTGTCATTGGCTTCATCAATAAGTGTATCGATGATGTCGTCCCCACAGTGACTGCATGTACGTACCCCAACCAGAAACTATGGATTTACAGGCAGCATCCGCACGGAGCTGAAGGCAAGAGCTGCCACTTTCAAGGAGCGGGACTCTAACCCGGAAGCGTATAAGAAATCCCGCTATGCCCGCCGACGAACCATCAAACATGAAAAGCGCCAATACAGGACTAAGATTGAGTCATACTTCACCAGCTGTGACGCTCACCGGATGTAGCAGGGCCTGCAAACCATTACAGACTACAAAGGGAAGCACAGCCGAGAGATGCCCAGTGTCACAAGCCTACGGACGAGCTAAACTACCTCTATGCGCGCTTCGAGGAAAATAACACTGAAACATGCATGAGAGCACCACCTGTACCGGAAGACTGTGTGGTCACAGTCTAAGACCTTTAGACAGGTCAACATTCACAAGGCCAGAAGGATTACCAGGGCGTACACTGCAAGCATGCGCTGACCAACTAGCAAGTGTTTTCACTGACATTTTTCAACCTCTCCCTGTCCGGGTCTGTAATACCAACATGTTTTAAGCAGATCACCATAGTGCCTGTGCTCAAGACAACTAAGGTAACCTGCCTAAACGACTACCGACCCGTAGCACTCATGTCTGTAGCCATGAAGTGCTTTGAAAAGCTGGTCATGGCTCACATCAACACCATCATCCCAGAAACCCTAGACCCACTCTGATTTGCATACCGCCCCAACAGATCCACAGATGACGCAGTCTCTATTTGCACTCCACACTGCCCTTTCCCACCTAGACAAAAGGAACACCTGTGAGAGAATGCTATTCATTGACTACAGCTCAGCGTTCAACACCATAGGGCCCTCAAAGCTCATTAATTTGCCTAAGACCCTGGGACTGATCACCTCCCTCTGCAACTGGATCCTGTACTTCCTGATGGGCCGCCCCCAGGTGGTAAGGGAAGGAAACAACACATCCACCAGGCTGATCCTCAACACAGGGGCCCCTCAGAGGTGCGTGCTCGGTCCCCTCTTGTACTCCCTGTTCACTCATGACTGCACAGCCAGGCACGACTCCAACACCATAATTAAATTTGCCGATTACACAACAGTGGTAGGCCTGATCACAGACAACGACGTGACAGCCTATAGGGAGGAGGTCAGAGACCTGGCCGTGTGGTGCAAGGACAACAACCTCTCCCTCAACGTGATCAAGACAAAGGAGATGATTGTGGACTACAGGAAAAAGAGGACCGAGCACGCCCCCATTCTCATCGACAGGGCTGCAGTGGAACGGGTCGAGAGCTTCAAGTTCCTTGGTGTCCACATCACCAACGAACTATCATGATCCAAACACACCATGTCAGTCGTGAAGTAGGCATTACAAAACCTATTCCCCCTCAGGAGACTGAAAAGATTTGGCATGGGTCCTCAGATCCTAAAAGGGTTCTACAGCTGCACCATTGAGAGCGTCCTGACTGGTTGCATCACTGCCTGGTATGGCAACTGCTTGGCCTCCGACCGCAGGGTGCTACAGAGGGTAGTGCGTACGTCCCAGTACATCACTGGGGCCAAGCTTCCTGTCATCCAGGACCTCTAAACCAGGCAGTATCAGAGGTAGGCCCTGAAAATTGTCAAAGACTACAGCCACCCTAGTCATAGACGGTTCTCTCTGCTACCACACGGCAAACGGTACCGGAGCGCCAAGTATAGGTCCAAGAGGGTTCTAAACAGCTTCTACCCCCAAGCCATAAGACTACCGAACATCTAGTCAAATGGCTACCCATACTATTCACATTGCTGCCCACCTCCACACCACTGTCACTCCCTGTTGTCCTCTACGCATAGTCACTTTAATAACTCTACCTACATGTACATAGTATCTCAACTAACCGGTGCCAACGCACACGGACTCTGTACCGGCACCCCACAGTATATATAATTTTTTACTGCTTTAATTACTTGTTACTTTTATCTCATATTCTTATTATTATTACATTTTTTGAAACTGCACTGTCGGTTAGGGGCTCGTAAGTAAGCATTTCACTTTAACTGTTGTATTCGGCGCATGTGACTAATAAAATTTGATTTGATGATCCATTTGTTCTGTGACTGTCCAAGCTTACATACCTTTTGGCATAAGGTCTACCTGAAAATCCTGCTTTGCTTTTACTGAATATCACTAAGGATATATGATCGACCGAGAAGCTCATGTTTAAACTGGCTAAAAGTTGATCTAGCCACAGCCAAGAGTCATAATGAGACGCTGGAGGGAGAAGGACCCTCCCTCGTATAAGGAATGGTACATAGCCTTGGCAGAAACAGCTTCATATGAAAGATTCATTTTATAAAATGAATGGTAAACTCGATAACTCTGGGGACATTTTCTCCGAGATAGAAAGAGATTACAATCTGTAAAGGCCTGATAGACTACAGACATACATAGACGACTGGTAGGGGTACGGCCTTTTCTTCCGTTATAATAGTTATGTGGGTGAAAACCGATAAGGTTGTTTCCTTTTCCCATCTTCTTTACTGTCCGGTGCCAGTCGGGGGATTGGACACACCTACCCATTCAAATGAGTGGCTGGGTGTGTCCGGGCTTTTCATTGGTACTGTATATTAATCTCTGACAAGTTATTGTTTAGTGCTAAATGTAATTCAATTGCATTGTTATATTGTGAATGGACACAAAATCTGATTACAAAATATATATATATATAACCTACCGGTCAACAGCCAGAAAATGCATCAATTTCATCAAAAGCTCAATTTAATGAATTGACTATAAAAACACATGTGGGCGGCAGGTCAGAGCTTGTGTCAATTTCTTCCAATTGCTACTTAATTTCACTCAGGAATTGAATTCATTGAACTTGTAGATAGTTGGCGAATCCACTTTCTCTCTCCATCTCTCTCGGTCTCTGTATTTCCCCCTGCTTCTCTCCTTCCTTCCCTCTCTCTGCACCCTCTCCTTTCTTCCCTCCACTCAGTTCCCGGTTGTATGGCACCCAGAGGTTGAGGAATGGGTGTGTGAGGCACAGCGGGTGAGGCTGGTATGGCATGGAGCTAGGAGGCTGGTATGGCATGGAGCTAGGAGGCTGGTATGGCATGGAGCTAGGAGGCTGGTATGGCATGGAGCTAGGAGGCTGGTATGGCATGGAGCTAGGAGGCTGGTATGGCATGGAGCTATGAGCTGGGAGGCTGGTATGGCATGGAGCTAGGAGGCTGGTATGGTATGGAGCTGGGAGGCTGGAATGGCATGGAGCTAGGAGGCTGGTATGGCATGGAGCTAGGAGGCTGGTATGGCATGGAGCTAGGAGGCTGGTATGGCATGGAGCTAGGAGGCTGGTATGGCATGGAACTAGGAGGCTGGTATGGCATGGAACTAGGAGGCTGGTATGGCATGGAGCTAGGAGGCTGGTATGGCATGGAGCTGGGAGGCTGGTATGGCATGGAACTGGGAGGCTGGTATGGCATGGAGCTGGGAGGCTGGTAAGGCATGGAACTAGGAGCTGGGAGGCTGGTATGGCATGGAACTAGGAGTCTGGTATGGCATGGAGCTAGGAGTCTGGTATGGCATGGAGCTAGGAGTCTGGTATGGCATGGAACTAGGAGGCTGGTATGGCATGGAACTAGGAGGCTGGTATGGCATGGAGCTAGGAGGCTGGTATGGCATGGAACTAGGAGGCTGGTATGGCATGGAACTAGGAGGCTGGTATGGCATGGAACTAGGAGGCTGGCGGGAGGTAAATGCGGCTGGGGGTAAATGCACCACACAGAGCCGCTTCCTGCTGGGCGAGTCATTCCTCCCACTCCTCCCCTCAGATCTCTCATCTAGGGATCATTACCCTAGACCAAGGATGGTTACCTATGATGGGGGTGAAGGCCACAAAAAAATCTGAGCTCATGAGGGGCCGGAGTGGTTTGCAGGTCTGTTTTCCCACACATGCAGTCAGAGCCTGACGGATCCTTTTCAGGACCCTAAACAAAATGTTTTTTTAGTGGACTCCCTATAGACAGCAGAGAGCTAAATGTAGATTTTAGAGTTCAATTCCTGCCATTCTACACATTTTGCCATGAGGCAGAAATAAATGTTAGCAGTTTTTAATATGATATCTGAGTGATTGACTAACAAAATCAATGGGGGCCCCTCAGTTGGTAATTCGACCATGATTCCTACAAGTTTAGGTAGCTGGCAGCTAGACTAACTTAACCCCCCAAAACAATTTTGCTGACATGCGCTAATTGAGTGACTGTCAGTCAAATCAATCAAAATGTATGTTTTTACTTTATCACAAAGTTCTTATACAGAAACCGAGCCTATACTCCAAAGAGCAGGCAATACAGATTAGAAGCACCATGGCTAGGAAAAACTCCCTAGAAAGGCTGGAACCTATGAAGAAACTTAGAGGAACCCGGCACTGAGGGGTGGCCAGTCCTCTTCTGTGGAGATGATAAGAGTACATGGACATTAACTGACATAAGAGAAAATCTGCAGGGCCTCCCGAGTGGCGCAGCAGTCTAAGACACTGCGTCGCAGTTAGGGGAGGATTTGGCCGGGGGGGGCTTTACTTGGCTCCTCACGCTCTAGAGACTCCTTGTGGAGGGCCGGACACCTGTAGGCTGACCCCGTCGTTTGTTGAACTGCGTTTCCTCCGACACTTTGGTGTGGATGGCTTCCGGGTTAAACGAGCAAGTGTTAAGAAGCGCGGTTTGGCAGGTTGTGTTTCGGGGGAATTGATCCGCTGGCCTACAAAAGGGGGTCAGCAGTTGCCCATCCCTGACCCTTACTGCACAAAAGCACATCAGCATCATGTAATCTGTAATCCATGCGTCTTGTCTGATCGCATCTCAGTGTTCTCCAACCCTCACTGCCTGAGACCTGTCCGGATGGTGTGGAGGTCTGACAAAACAGTCAGTCAGAATAGGGGGGGGTTTGGTCATAGATGTTAAACTAGTGATATCACGTTTTACATATTCTTATTCCATCTCGATGGATGTGACTGACTGTAGCCACATACAGGTGAGCCAGACGAGAGGAGTAGAGGTACAACAGGGCAGTAAATGAATGATCTTTCACCATGTCCCTTTATCCAGGTCAAACACTCATCCCATTGATTCACGATCTACAATGGCTGACTGATACAAACCATTTCCCCCAACTTCACTCACAACAAGGAAGTTAACAGTAGACATTGGCTACCACTGTCATGGTTAACGGAGGAAAAGGAAAGAATTGCATGAGGACAAAAAGAGAGATTGAGCGAGAACGAGAAAGCAAGAACAAGAGAGCAAGAGAGAAAAAGCCTGACAGTGAATAAAAGAGAATATGTGGAAAAATGAGTGACTGATATTGAAAAGAGATTCAATGTATATTTTTTTAGTCGGGACAAAAACAGGAAAATGCAACTAAAAAAAACGTATTGTTTTGTCATTCATTAACAATTTACAAACGGGTGAATATTTTCCTTCTACAACAGAGCTAATCAAAAACATGACGACGAGGAGAACTCCTTAATGAACTGCCTCATCAGACAACCAGAGAAATTCACAGGATCCTTTTTCATTATGCAGGTTTATGGGACTGCTCCAGTCAGGCACAGGCGCGCACACACACACACACACCCACTGCCTGGTTGCCAGCTAGTTCAGTAACACACAACCACACACACACACACACACACACACACACGAGTCTCTGGGCTAAAGCTGCTCCAACTCTCAGCTCCCAATTTCCAGGAAGTGAGTGAATCTCCATAAGCTGCAGTGCCACAGACAGAGAGACAGTTAAGCTAAAGTGAAACATCACTTATTTGATTTTTTTACTTCATTATCATCATCTCTAGCATCACCCCAACATCAACATTAGTGAAAATGGTGTGTTTCTATGTTGTCAATATGCCATTGAAACCAGCAGCCTATTTCTCTCATGTTCTATTGGTTTTCAACTTGCTTTGATTGTCCAGTAGCCAAGTGCACATTCACGTGTAGCCTACTGCCTTGTAGGCATCGCTGTGCTAATACTGTTAAGAAATAAGTTCCCAAACATTTTAAAGATAAACATTCTGATCTATTGCATCAGACACGTTGCTTAAATTATTAATTAATTTTTATTTTTATTTTATTTAAGTATGTCGTCTACAGTAGGTCTACTGGTTGAATCTGGGATCCATTGTCCCAAAGTCTGTTTGGGCTATTTCTTTCTCGACAAGCTGACCAATATAATTGGTCAACTTTACTACTATTGGGGATAGTAGATTGAAATAGGCTCATAGGCGGCGTGTCCAAAAGGCTAGGAATTAAATTGCCAAAATGATATACACCAATTAGCCTACTCCCAATTAGCCTACTCCCAATTAGCCTACTCCCAATTAGCCTACTCCCAATTAGCCTACTCCCAATTAGCCTACTCCCAATTAGCCTACTCCCAATTAGCCTACTCCCAATTAGCCTACTCCCAATTAGCCTACTCCCAATTAGCCTACTCCCAATTAGCCTACTCCCAATTAGCCTACTCCCAATTAGCCTACTCCCAATTAGCCTACTCCCAATTAGCCTACTCCCAATTAGCCTACTCCCAATTAGCCTACTCCCAATTAGCCTACTCATTGCATCCTCGTCTTGCATGTTCTGTTCAGATGAATGACCATAATGTAAATGTGATTTCTGTCATTCTGAGCACCGTGGTGGAGACCCTAATCACATTACACACCCAATGTATGTGGCTCCGATAAATCTCTCAAATGTCCTGTAAATTAAAATGCTGACAGTCAAATGTCAGGTTCATAATGGAAAGCCTGATTCATGTCAGTCACTAGTCAACTCCATTACACTCAAAAGTTACTTCAAATTCAACCAGTGAGTGCTATCGATGGCAAGCTATGCTAGTGATTCTACCAGTTATTCTTAATGAGTGTTAGCATGCTAATAGCAAACCCCGTACACTAAAATGTATACATTTAAGTGGTATGCAGTAGGTCGATAACGATATCACCAAAGTATGTTGTATAGGTCATTTCAAACAACATTCCCAGCTAATGAGAAAACCGTCACAGTATTTAATTTAAGAGAATGAAAAAGACTTAAAGCAACCTTGAGGCTAATTTGTATAGGCACCAACAGCAGATTAAGGGATTTGTACATTCATACCCCACCAGAAGGGCGTGGCCACTGTGAAACTTCCTTCCATGAGGGACTATCCCTGTTGTCTCCTTTCATCCTATTTTTTTGTCCTATTGAACACAACACACTTCTAGGCCTTCTGTTTTCCTCTCCATCTCCATGAAAGAAGAAACCCTCTCCATCTCATCAAAGTTGCATGTGGATGAGAGGAGAGGAACATCCCTTCTTCCCCAGAGCACCCCTCCGGCCTCTCTCTCTCCCCCTCTACTCTTGGTTCTTTTAGGGAAAAGGAGCACTCCCCGGAAAACTCCGGAAGGAAAGCAAGTAGGAAAGGGGAGGGAGAGGGAGGCTTTGAGGTGCCTCCATGGAGTAGACAGGAGGAGCGAAGGGAGAGAAAAATAAGTCTCTCCAGCCTCCCTTTAAAATAAGTATCAAAGGGGGAACTCTGCTCACAAGCGTACGTGGTTCAGAGAAAAAGGTGTTTAACCTGAGGGGAGACATTAGGGGATAGACCAAGAGAGAGAAAAACAATGCAGACCCAATAGCACCT
Organism: Oncorhynchus mykiss; assembly: GCF_013265735.2. Classification (NCBI taxonomy): domain Eukaryota; kingdom Metazoa; phylum Chordata; class Actinopteri; order Salmoniformes; family Salmonidae; genus Oncorhynchus; species Oncorhynchus mykiss. The sequence continues at coordinate 64,301,608 of NC_048579.1, forward strand.
AGCAGAGAAATAGGCCTACCTGCAAGGCATGACTCTGCATGTCGGAGCTCTTAAACGGGGTCTATACAGTCTACGCAAACAGAGCCCTTAAAGAAGCCTACTGGGATTGGTACATCCATCTTTGGACTTTTGAATTAATGATGATAGGCATTATATACATTAATGTTGAATAGCGATATCACAAGTATAAACACAGTAAAGGACACACACTAAAGGGTTTTGAGCTAAACGTTGTTTTAGACAACTGGGATGCAGCTTATGGACATGCCTGTATAGAACACGTATTTTAGAAACCAGCTGTATTCTCCCACAGCTAGCGAAGAGGAACGGGGCCCTTATTCTTGGTGAATAAAAAGACATCCACAAAGGGTGTGGTGCAGCGGTCTAAGGCACTGCATCTCAGTGCAAGAGGCATCACAACAGTCCCTGGTTCCAATCCAGGCTGTATCACAGCGGTCTAAGGCACTGCATCTCAGTGCAAGAGGCATCACTACAGTCCCTGGTTCCAATCCAGGCTGTATCACAGCGGTCTAAGGCACTGCATCTCAGTGCAAGAGGCATCACTACAGTCCCTGGTTTCAATCCAGGCTGTATCACAGCGGTCTAAGGCACTGCATCTCAGTGCAAGAGGCATCACAACAGTCCCTGGTTCCAATCCAGGCTGTATCACAGCGGTCTAAGGCACTGCATCTCAGTGCAAGAGGCATCACTACAGTCCCTGGTTCCAATCCAGGCTGTATCACAGCGGTCTAAGGCACTGCATCTCAGTGCAAGAGGCATCACAACAGTCCCTGGTTCCAATCCAGGCTGTATCACAGCGGTCTAAGGCACTGCATCTCAGTGCAAGAGGCATCACAACAGTCCCTGGTTCCAATCCAGGCTGTATCACAGCGGTCTAAGGCACTGCATCTCAGTGCAAGAGGCATCACTACAGTCCCTGGTTCCAATCCAGGCTGTATCACAGCGGTCTAAGGCACTGCATCTCAGTGCAAGAGGCATCACAACAGTCCCTGGTTCCAATCCAGGCTGTATCACATCCGGCCGTGATTGGGAGTCCAATTTGTGTTGCATTGCATAACATTGATTTTATGTCATTTTTGCATGTTTAACTAGCTGGCTAGCTACATTATTACTATTCACATACCTAGTTGATAATTATGAAGTAAAACATTTGCTTTGTGAATATCGTGTTTTGTCTCTGGTGCCATTGTCCTGGCTGGAAGAAGGTTCAGTAAACGGGGAGGTGCAGCGTGAGGTAATAGAGTAGAGGGTGGAGCAGCGTAAGGTAATGCAGTAGGGGGAGGTGCAGCGTGAGGTAATACGGTAGAGGGAGGAGCAGCGTGAGGTAATACGGTAGAGGGAGGAGCAGCGTGAGGTAATACAGTAGGGGGAGGTGCAGCGTGAGGTAATACAGTAGAGGGGAAGTGCAGCGTGAGGTAATAGAGTAGAGGGGAGGTGCAGTGTGAGGTAATACAGTAGGGGGAGGAGCAGCGTGAGGTAATACGGTAGAGGGAGGAGCGGCGTGAGGTAATACAGTAGAGGGGAGGTGCAGCGTGATGTAATACGGTAGAGGGGAGGTCAAGCGTGAGGTAATACGGTAGAGGGAGGAGCAGCGTGAGGTAATACGGTAGAGGGGAGGTGCAGCGTGAGGTAATACGGTAGAGGGAGGAGCGGCGTGAGGTAATACAGTAGAGGGGAGGTGCAGCGTGATGTAATACAGTAGAGGGGAGGTCAAGTGTGAGGTAATATGGTAGAGGGAGGAGCAGCGTGAGGTAATACAGTAGAGGGAGGAGCAGCGTGAGGTAATACGGTAGAGGGAGGAGCAGCGTGAGGTAATACGGTAGAGGGAGGAGCAGCGTGAGGTAATACAGTAGGGGGAAGTGCAGCGTGAGGTAATGCAGTAGGGGGAGGTGCAGCGTGAGGTAATACAGTAGGGGGAGGTGCAGCGTGAGGTAATACAGTAGGGGGATGAGCAGCGTGAGGTAATACAGTAGAGGGGAAGTGCAGCGTGAGGTAATGCAGTAGGGGGAGGTGCAGCGTGAGGTAATAGAGTAGAGGGGAGGTGCAGCGTGAGGTAATACAGTAGGGGGAGGAGCAGCGTGAGGTAATACGGTAGAGGGGAGGTGCAGCGTGATGTAATACAGTAGAGGGGAGGTCAAGCGTGAGGTAATACGGTAGAGGGAGGAGCAGCGTGAGGTAATACGGTAGAGGGGAGGTGCAGCGTGAGGTGATACGGTAGAGGGGAGGTCAAGTGTGAGGTAATATGGTAGAGGGAGGAGCAGCGTGAGGTAATACAGTAGAGGGAGGAGCAGCGTGAGGTAATACGGTAGAGGGAGGAGCAGCGTGAGGTAATACGGTAGAGGGAGGAGCAGCGTGAGGTAATACAGTAGGGGGAAGAGCAGCGTGAGGTAATACAGTAGAGGGGAGGTGCAGCGTGAGGTAATACAGTAGGGGGAGGTGCAGCGTGAGGTAATACAGTAGGGGGATGAGCAGCGTGAGGTAATACAGTAGGGGGAGGTGCAGCGTGAGGTAATACAGTAGGGGGCAGGTGCAGCGTGAGGTAATACAGTAGAGGGGAGGTGCAGCGTGAGGTAATACGGTAGAGGGGAGGTGCAGCGTGAGGTAATACGGTAGGGCGAGGTGCAGCGTGAGGTAATACGGTAGGGCGAGGTGCAGCGTGAGGTAATACGGTAGAGGGAGGAGCAGCGTGAGGTAATACGGTAGAGGGAGGAGCAGCGTGAGGTAATACGGTAGAGGGAGGAGCAGCGTGAGGTAATACAGTAGGGGGAAGTGCAGCGTGAGGTAATGCAGTAGGGGGAGGTGCAGCGTGAGGTAATACAGTAGGGGGAGGTGCAGCGTGAGGTAATACAAGAGGCGAGGTGCAGCGTGAGGTAATACAGTAGAGGGGAGGTGCAGCGTGAGGTAATACAGTAGAGGGGAGGTGCAGCGTGAGGTAATACAGTAGAGGGGAGGTGCAGCGTGAGGTAATACAGTAGAGGGGAGGTGCAGCGTGAGGTAATACAGTAGAGGGGAGGTGCAGCGTGAGGTAATACAGTAGAGGGGAGGTGCAGCGTGAGGTAATACGGTAGAGGGGAGGTGCAGTGTGAGGTAATACGGTAGGGCGGAGGTGCAGCGTGAGGTAATACGGTAGGGCGAGGAGCAGCGTGAGGTAATACGGTAGGGCGAGGTGCAGCGTGAGGTAATACGGTAGAGGGGAGGTGCAGCGTGAGGTAATACGGTAGAGGGAGGTGCAGCGTGAGGTAATACAGTAGGGTGAGGTGCAGCGTGAGGTAATACGGTAGAGGGGAGGTGCAGCGTGAGGTAATACGGTAGAGGGGAGGTGCAGCGTGAGGTAATACGGTAGAGGGAGGAGCAGCGTGAGGTAATACGGTAGGGCGAGGAGCAGCGTGAGGTAATACGGTAGGGCGAGGTGCAGCGTGAGGTAATACGGTAGGGGGAGGTGCAGCGTGAGGTAAAGCAGGGCTCTTTGGTGTCAACAGGTAAAGCATCAGACTTCCACAATAAGCAGACCTCAAGAGACACTTCTGTCTTAAAGGATGTATGTCCATTTAGTGTGGCGCCCAGGAAAGCTCACTCCACTAGACACGCACACAACCTCTGGAGAGCCTCCTTCCAATCCAGTTGAATTCCTGCCTGACATTACAAACAGATTGGCCATTAGACGGACCCACCCATCTGGCCTCGACAATCGCATCCATATGTTGTAGAGATGTGGAAACCTTCAACACATATTAAGTGATTGTGAGTAGCCTATATGAAGGGGTCTGGAGGGTGAAGGGCGTCTGGTGTTCAACATCCAACAGATCAAAATGGCTTCCTATTCCCTTCAAGAAAGTCTTCACACCTTGACTTTTTCCAAATTTTGTTAATTGTTTGTCACTGGCCTACACACACAGCCCAGAATGTCAAAGTGGAATGCTTTTTGAAATGTTTACAAATTAATAAAAAATAAAAAGCTGAAATGTCTTGAGTCAATAAGTATGATTGGTGAAATTCACTGAAAACCCTCACTAACACACGGTTATATTTACATTATTGCAAATATCCTGTAGCCCACTACCACCAATCAACCAACATTATAGATTAATATTCCATTTCGGTTGTTGCAGGATTTTGTTGTGACAATATGGATCAAATTAAAGTAAGTAGTGCTCACGAGTGAAAAAGGTTCCCTGAAAATGGTGCACAATTGTGTACTGCGTCATCTATTTCGTATGATTTTGTAAATATTTTTTTGCAATTTGTATGATGTGTTACAATATCCAATATGAATTTTATTTTTACGGATTTGTAAGGGCTTAAGATCCAGGACTACATATTTAAGCTCATATACAGAGCCTTCAGAAAGTATTTACACATTTTGTTGTGTTACAGCCTGAATTTAAAATTGATTCATTTGAGATGTGTCACTGGCCGACACACACCACCCCATAATATCAAAGTGGAATTATGCTTTTAGATTATTTTTCAAATGAATTACAAATGAAAAGCTGAAATGTTGAGTCAATTAGTATTCAACACTTTAGTTACGGCAAGCCTAAATAAGTTAAAATAAAAATGTGCTTCAGTCACATAAATTGTATGGGCTCTGTGTGAAATAATAAGTGTTTAAATAATAATTTGTTCTTAATTAACTGACTTGCCTAGTTAAATAGAAGATTAAAAAAAAGAGGGGAAAAAAGTGTTTAACATGTTTGAATGACCACATCATCTCTGTACCCCACACATACAATTATCTGTATCGTACCTTAGTCGAGCAGTGAATTTCAAACACAGATGAAATCAGAAAGACCAAGGAGGCTTTCCAATACCTCAAAGGGCAACCATTCGTGGATAAAAAAAAAACAGACATTGAATATCCCTTTGAGCTTGGTGACGTTATTAATTACACTTTGGATGGTGTATCAATACACCCAGTCACTACAAAGATACAGGCGTCCTTCCTAAGTCAGTCGCCGGGAAGGATGGATCAACAACATTGTAGTTACTCCACAATGCTAACGTTATTGACAGAGTGAAAAGGAGGAAGCCTGTACAGAATAAAACATATTCCAAAACATGCATCCTGTTTGCAACAAGGCACTAAAGTAATACTGAAAAAAAAATGGAGGCAAAGCAATGAACTTTTTGTCCTGAATACAAAATGGTACGTTTGGGGCACACCCAATACAACACATGACTGAGTACCATTCTTCATATTTTTAAGCAACGTGTTGGCTGCATCATGTTATGGGTATGCTTGTAATTGTTAAAGACTGGGGAGTTTTTTTTTTTTATTAAAAAAAGGAAGACCTGGTCAAGTCTGCTTTCCACCAGACACTGGGAGACGAATTCACCTTTCAGCAGGACAATAAGCTAAAACACAAAGCCAAATCTACACTGAAGTTGCTTACCAAGAAGACAGTGAATGTTCCCAAGTGGCCAAGTTACAGTTTTTACTTAAATCTACTTGAAAATCTAGCAATAATCAACAACCAATTTGACAGAGCTTGAATATTTTTTTCAAGAATAAAACGGGCAAATGTTGCACAATTCAGGTGTGGAAAGATTTTGGAGACTTACCCAGAAAGATTCACAGCTGTAATCGCTGCCAAAGGTGCTTCTACAAAGTATTGACTCAGTGGTGTGAATACTTGTGTTAGTGAAATATTTCTGTATTTCATTTTCAATTAATTTGAAAAATGTATTTTCACTTTGTAATTATGGGGTAGTGTGTGTAGATGTTTGAGGGGGAGAAAAAAAGTATGAAATCCATTTGGAATTCAGGCTGTAACAACACAATGTGGAATAAGTCAAGGGGTATGAATACTTTCTGAAGGTACTGTAGTGCACTACTTTTCATCAGGGCCTTGGTCAAAAGTAGTGCACTAAGTAGGAATAGGGTGCCATTTGGGATGCAGGCCGTATGTCATTTCACACAGGGTTACAGAGGGAGATAAAACATGGGAGAGATAACTTTGGCACATTGAGAGGACATGAAGATAGGAGTGGGGTAGTGTTAGTAAATACGGGTATGTAGGGTAAAAGATAACAGGGGGTAGTTATGGTATGCCAACAGTCCCATATAGCAGGGGTCTCTAACCTTAATAAGAACCACAGAGGCGCACATGAACTCTGAGCAATACACACACAACACACACATACAATGTACAACACACAACATACACACACGGGACACACACAGACAAAGACGCAACACGGCATCGAAGGCAAAGTCATGACCACACAAACTCACAAGCAACAATAACACACACACACACACACACAAATAAATGAAGAAACTATTAGACACACACCCACACCGTTCCAGGAAAGGTGAGGGTGGTCAGGATGCGGTGCGGTGGCTAACCATAACGGAAGCACTTCATATTAAAAAGGGAGCAGGGATCGTTTGTATCAATCAGCGTTAATCTGGCCTTAATGTGTTTATTAAAGACAACATGAACTGTCATTTCCTAGCAGAAAACCTTTTTACCGGGGAACGACCTTAATCAAATAAACCCAGGCTCTGTGCCATAACGTGCTTATTGTCATATGGTAATAACCACTGATTGAATAAAATCATTTCCAATGACAGAAAACACACGCACGCAAGTGTGTGAGTGTGTCAAGTTATAATGTCAGATTTCCAACCAGTCTTAAAGTCCTAGGTGTCTTGATGGAGAGAGGGTCATGTCAAAATGCCTGGCAGAGAAAATCATTACAAAAACCAACGACAAAGGGGAAAGACATTTAGAAACAAATTACCAAATTAATTAAAACATTAACAATGGAAGACATGCACAATTAAACCGGGGATGATGTGATCATGAATAAATGGTGGCGCCCTGTTGGGAAATGAATGAAGTGGGTTCTTGTTTTGTTTGGTCAATGACAGAGCTGAAATAGAGACCGATAGATAGATGCCTGGATTAGATGTAATGCTTCTATTATGGCTAGTCGAGTAAATGGAGTCTCATCTAATCTAAAACACACAAGCATTCCTGCTATCAACCGATTCTGATCTAAATTGTCTGCACAAATCAACCTGAGCTGCCAGACAGAAAGTATAAACACAACCATAACCAATGTACAGTACATTGTAGCCTATATTTCTCTTGCAACTGTCACTGCTTGTTTCCCGGGCACAAAATGGTCACCTCATACCCCAAATGCTCCCTAGACCAGGGCTCGGACTAGGTTTTCAATCCAGTCCCAGTTGTAACTGACCTGATACATCTTAGCAAGCAACTATTTTCTAGAATCAGGGGAACTAGATGAGGGTTGGAGCAAAAACCTAGAGGACAGTAGCTCTCCAGGAAGAGGGTTGGAGAGCCCTGCTTTTGACACGGATTTGCAATCAGTTTTGCGTTCATTCACCTGGCTTGGCACAAAATGACAGACGAGGCAGAGTGGGGAGGAAGCTGGGATCCAGCGGGGGGGGGGGGGGGGGGTCAATGCCCGCATGAGGTGAAAGGTCACATCAGCTACACGCCATTCCAATGGTGCTAGGGGCGGCTGGCGTGGTTTCACCAGACCCCTGTCGACCTTCGTAGTGAATGACTGCTAACAGCTGGGCGCTCCGCTAGCTCTGATATCAGACACCGTGACCTCTGAACTGGGCCCGCGATACTGCACCTGGCTTGATATGTCTGGCACACACCCACCTCTCCTCACATACTGTACACACACACACCTCTCCTCACATACTGTACACACACACACACACACACACACCTCTCCTCACATACTGTACACACACACACACACCTCTCCTCACATACTGTACACACACCTCTCCTCACATACTGTACACACACACCTCTCCTCACATACTGTACACACACCTCTCCTCACATACTGTACACACACACACCCACCTCTCCTCACATACTGTACACACACCTCTCCTCACATACTGTACACACACCTCTCCTCACACACTGTACACACACACACCTCTTCTCACACACTGTACACACACCTCTCCACACACACCTCCCCTCACATACTGTACACACACTCCCCTCACATACTGTACACACACACTCCCCTCACATACTGTACACACACTCCACACACACACTCCCCTCACATACTGTACACACACACTCCCCTCACATACTGTACACACACACTCCCCTCACATACTGTACACACACACTCCCCTCACATACTGTACACACACTCCCCTCACATACTGTACACACACACTCCCCTCACATACTGTACACACACACACACTCCCCTACTAGCCTATGCTTTTATTAAACCGGAAGTAAACCAAAACAAATGTTGCTTACAGAGTTAAAAGACTGATGACTAATAGTCTAACCAGGCGCCGCTCCAATCTCTGAGGTAGCCAACAAGATGGGCTGAAAGACACGTCACCCTGTTAGCTCCTAGCGCAAGCATTTCACAGTACCTTATATTCCTGCTGTAAACTGTGTACGTGACATATACATTTGATTTGTGAGTAACTGGAAGGACGGTGGAAGAAAGTTAGCTAAACCAGGATGTAGTTAGCTAAACCAGGATGTAGTTAGCTAAACCAGGATGTAGTTAGCTAAAACAGGATGTAGTTAGCTAAACCAGGAAGTAGCCTAATGGCCCTCGTGGATGGACTGCTTACCGGCGAGGAGGAAGGTGATGAGGCAGGTCTCTTTGGGCATGTAGAGTTTAAGGCGGGAGCCACTGAACACGTATTCTACCACCGCCTCTGAGCGGCCCGCTCTCTGGAGGAAAGGCAGGAACTGCTTGGCCTTCTGTGTTTCCTGGAGAAGAAAGAAACATGTTCAGAGTAGCAGCTTCACCCTAGAAATGCAGATCTTCATGTCAATTGGATGGTCTAATAGTGGATCATACACCTCAGTCGTAGTCCATCCACTTCGTATGCAGATGAGTAAATTAGGTTGAAGTTCATTGCGTGGGATTTCTCGGTAAGGGTGAAGGGACCAATGATTTCACCATGACATTGCTAGGCCTCATCTCTCTTTCTCCCATTCTGTTGAGTCACTGGCTTGATGGGTACACCAAGGCCAGAATTACAAGCGTGGCTAAATCATTGCGTATTCAGACAGGCTGATGAATCAATGGCAGAGAGAGAGAGAGTTATATTAATAAATACACAGCTCGGCAGGCAGGCCAATGCAGCCATAACAAACCAGGCAGTGACTCACTAGCACTCTCTCATGATTTAGATGCCGTGGGGTGGGGAGGTGTGTGTAGAGGAAGAGAGATGTGTTCTGGCAAAACAGATAGATGTACTGGGTGAGGAGGATGAGGAAATATGTTGTTGACAAGGTGGAACTATTCCATCAAGCGCCAGGTAGCTCAGGATTGCAGGGTGCAAAGTCAACATTGCTGTGGTGATTAAAGTTACTGGGCAGGAATCTAGCCCTACACTACACATTATTTATCTGTTCAGATGAACTCTTAGGATGGAGAAAGGTGGCCAATGGGAATAGGGAAACAGGTGAACACAAATATATACCAGCTGGGCTGGGGGGCAGGAGTCAGGAGGGACTGTGTTTATGTAACCTGTGTTGGGGGGTGAAGAGAGAGAGAGAGAGACAGAGACAGAGAGAGACCGAGAGACAGAGACCGAGAGACAGAGACCGAGAGACAGAGACCGAGAGACAGAGACCGAGAGACAGAGACCAAGAGACAGAGACCGAGAGAGAGAGACCGAGAGAGAGAGAGACCGAGAGAGAGACCGAGAGAGAGACAGAGAGAGAGACAGAGAGAGAGACAGAGAGAGAGACAGAGAGAGAGACAGAGAGAGAGACTGAGAGAGTGCCCCAGTGCCATATCCACTCAGCACCTTTGTATGTACTGTACACACACACACCCCACTGTACTCCATTATATATCCCCACTGTATTATTCTCAATATAACCCACTTCATCTATATAATCCCTCTCGGGAATATCCCTGTGTGTGTGTGTGTGTGTGTGTGTGTGTGTGTGTGTGTGTGTGCCACAGGCGGAGAGCTGAGGATCGGGTTGTTAGCTGCCATTTCTGTATTTTTATTAGAAAGCTCATTACATTAGCCTGGCCCGGCCACTACAGCCTCCACAGCCCAGCTCTCCAGTCAAGAGGGAGGAAGAGACACACACACGCGCTTGTTCTCCCTGACTGGCAGAAGTCATCAACAGATTGGCATGGTATCAAGGATCTATTCCTGGGCGGCTGTCAGTCTTCAGAGTGACAGGGAAACAAGCGAACATGTAAATGTGTCGTATCCCCTCTATGGCTGCAGTGAAACACAGAGGGCTGCTGAGAGAGATGGAGCGTCTTTAGAGAGGGGGCTGGGCAAGATCAACACACACACACACCTCATTACACTGGAGAACAGCGTGTGTGTCTATGCGGGCGTTAAACAATAACACACGTCCTAGACTGACTGCCCAGACTGACTGCCCAGTCCATTAAAGCACGGTCTTCTCGTAAAACAGAGACTTAAGGTGGACAGAATGAGAGGGATGGAGTGTGTGTCCCCAGCCGTCATTCCTTTATGTGCTTTAACACACGTGGTCCATGGGGAGAGTGTGGAGAGAGAGTGTGGGGAGAGTGTGGGGAGAGTGTGGGGAGAGTGTGGGGAGAGTGTGGGGAGAGTGTGGGGAGAGTGTGGGTACGTACGTGCATCTCATTACTCTCCGTTAACACATTTTATGGGCACGGAGTAAATGCTAATCTTCATTTAGTGAGCAGCCCAATCAATTTTCATAAGCAGAGACGCTGTCTGCTGTCCCTGGAACACGTAAACAACTTCTTGGATGACTTCATTAACACAGAGGGAACTATATTTAGATGGGACTTTATTGCTATAATATGGGGGGGGGGGGGGCATTATGGATATTACTTAGAGTGAGTCATCAATAGATCAGATGACAAGGTATGTCCTGGGGAGTGGCTTGGGAGAGACTGGAGGGCATTGAGACTGGGGGGTCAAGGTTTTGGCAATTATATTATCAAGAAGAATTTTGGCCCTAGAATGTGAATGAACATTGCACACACACACACTCTCCAGGGGGAAAAACACACAAGATATAAGCCTAGTCACATAACAGTAAACACACACAACTATTCCTCAAAGACACACACACCCACATTTCTCTCTCTCCCACCCACACTCTCACACTAATCCATCTTACCCCAGAGATATCAGCCACTCTGTGGATGGGAACCTCCTTCTTGCTATGCAGCCCTTTCCCGTTCTTGATTGCCCTGTGATCAATCAGAGGGAGAGAGTGAGACAGAGCGGCCACCATTACGGTTCATCCCATCATCCAGCGAGTTAAGGAGAACCATCAGGTCTTTGAGCCGCAGAGGAGAAATGAAGCTGTGGGTAATAAACACTCAGAGAGCCATTCCGGCTCAGAGGGGGGATACAGTTTCCAAGCTCCCGGCTCCACCACGAGGATCAGCGGCAGAGGGACTTTGCGTGTAATCTATACCCTTAAAATGGAAACTGTAATGGTTGGGGGGACGAGGGAGTGCATTTTCAGTCTGACCCTGACGCTGGTGTGATGACAACCTGTTCAGATTCCTACTGGAAAGGGATTGAGTGCTACAGATGAAGATGACGAAGATGATGGAAATTGTGGCAGTCAGTGTCATCTGTGGGTCAGTGATGTGTGTGTGTGTGTGTGTGTGTAAGAGATGAGGGAGAATGAGAAAGGGAAGAGAAGGAGTTTGAGGAGCCCAGAAAGAGACAGAAGGAGAGAGAAGGGTAGCATGGGAAAACACTTGCACAAACAAACAACTTCATCTTTAGTGGTGTATTAAAGCACGTACTAAATCTCCCGGTGCACATAATTATATTCACAGACACGTGTAAAGAGAAGGCCTGATTCAGTGTGTGTGTGTGCGCGATAGAGCGACACTCAGAGGCCAATACTTTCGTAGAAAATTAGAGCCGCGCAGGGGTGTAATCAGTCTAAACGAGAGTTTCTACTGGACAAATTCAGGTAGGTCCTTCCCTGTTTTGTTCAGTTTGCTTCCGTTTAAGAAACTTTTTGCAACAGAATCGGAGTAATGAATACACCCCAGGCCTTGTAGAGGAGCTGATTTACGACACAGGGAAAAATGGCCACCTCTGACCAGTGCCATGATGCAACACACACATATTCGTATTGTTTCCCTAAGGGGAATACACTTCTGTTGTTGCATGAGCGTGACAGAAAGCATTTTCATTTAAAGGGAGGTTTAGTCAAGCTGGTTAAAACAGTCAGGTTTAGTTTTCAGCAGTAGAAACCATTTTGGGGCACTGTGCTTACCGTGCCTCTGCAGCCAGTAGCTCGTCGTAGTGGGATGAGCGCTGGTCATCATCCTGTCTGTAGCGGATGACCGTGGCAAAACCTTTACTGACCAACGCCTCGGCTATGTTACTGTGGAGGGAGAGAGAGAAACAGAGAGAGTGAGTGAGAGAAACAGAGAGGGTGAGTGAGAGAAACAGAGAGGGTGAGTGAGAGAAACAGGGTGAGTGAGAGAGCCCAAGAGAGGAAGACAGAGAGAAAGACCGACAGAGAGAGAAAGGGAGGTGATTTTAACCCATGTTTATTTCTCAACACAGTTATTATACAGTAGAAAGCTTCAAGGCTGCAACACGGCCCATCAATACACCAAAAAGGGTGCGGGGGCAAGCCCAGAAACACTGAAGAAACACAAGCCCAGAAACACTGAAGAAACACAAGCCCAGAAACACTGAAGAAACACTGAAGAAACACAAGCCCAGAAACACTGAAGAAACACTGAAGAAACACTGAAGAAACACAAGCCCAGAAACACTGAAGAAACACAAGCCCAGAAACACTGAAGAAACACAAGCCCAGAAACACTGAAGAAACACTGAAGAAACACAAGCCCAGAAACACTGAAGAAACACAAGCCCAGAAACACTGAAGAAACACAAGCCCAGAAACACTGAAGAAACACAAGCCCAGAAACACTGAAGAAACACAAGCTCAGAAACACTGAAGAAACACTGAAACACTGAAGAAACACAAGCCCAGAAACACTGAAGAAACACAAGCCCAGAAACACAAGCCCAGAAACACAAGCCCAGAAACACAAGCCCAGAAACACAAGCCCAGAAACACAAGCCCAGAAACACAAGCCCAGAAACACAAGCCCAGAAACACAAGCCCAGAAACACTGAAGAAACACAAGCCCAGAAACACTGAAGAAACACAAGCCCAGAAACACTGAAGAAACAAGCCCAGAAACACTGAAGAAACACAAGCCCAGAAACACTGAAGAAACACAAGCCCAGAAACACTGAAGAAACACAAGCCCAGAAACACTGAAGAAACACAAGCTCAGAAACAGTGAAGAAACACAAGCTCAGAAACAGTGAAGAAACACAAGCTCAGAAACAGTGAAGACACACAAGCTCAGAAACACTGAAGAAACACAAGCCCAGAAACACTGAAGAAACACAAGCCCAGAAACACAAGCCCAGAAACACAAGCTCAGAAACACAAGCTCAGAAACACAAGCTCAGAAACACTGAAAAAACACAAGCTCAGAAACACAAGCCCAGAAACACAAGCTCAGAAACACAAGCTCAGAAACAAGCATAGAAAAACAAACTCAGAAACACAAGCTCAGAAACACAAGCCCAGAAACACTGAAGAAACACAAGCCCAGAAACACTGAAGAAACACAAGCTCAGAAACACTGAAGAAACACAAGCTCAGAAACACAAGCCCAGAAACACTGAAGAAACACAAGCCCAGAAACAGTGAAGAAACACAAGCTCAGAAACACTGAAGAAACACAAGCTCAGAAACACTGAAGAAACACAAGCCCAGAAACACTGAAAAAACACAAGTTCAGAAACACAAGCTCAGAAACACAAGCCCAGAAACACTGAAGAAACACAAGCTCAGAAACACAAGCCCAGAAACACTGAAGAAACACAAGCCCAGAAACACTGAAGAAACACAAGCCCAGAAACACTGAAGAAACACAAGCCCAGAAACACTGAAGAAACACAAGCTCAGAAACACTGAAGAAACACAAGCTCAGAAACAGTAAAGAAACACGAGCTCAGAAACAGTAAAGAAACACGAGCTCAGAAACACTGAAGAAACACAAGCTCAGAAACACTGAAGAAACACAAGCTCAGAAACACTGAAGAAACACAAGCCCAGAAACACTGAAGAAACACAAGCCCAGAAACACAAGCACAGAAACACAAGCTCAGAAACACAAGCACAGAAACACAAGCTCAGAAACACAAGCTCAGAAACACAAGCTCAGAAACACAAGCCCAGAAACACAAGCCCAGAAACACTGAAGAAACACAAGCCCAGAAACACTGAAGAAACACAAGCCCAGAAACACTGAAGAAACACAAGCCCAGAAACACTGAAGAAACACACGCTCAGAAACACTGAAGAAACACAAGCTCAGAAACAGTGAAGAAACACGAGCTCAGAAACAGTGAAGAAACACAAGCTCAGAAACACTGAAGAAACACAAGCTCAGAAACACTGAAGAAACACAAGCCCAGAAACACTGAAGAAACACAAGCCCAGAAACACTGAAGAAACACAAGCCCAGAAACACTGAAGAAACACAAGCCCAGAAACACAAGCACAGAAACACAAGCTCAGAAACACAAGCTCAGAAACACAAGCTCAGAAACACAAGCCCAGAAACACAAGCCCAGAAACACTGAAGAAACACAAGCCCAGAAACACTGAAGAAACACAAGCCCAGAAACACTGAAGAAACACAAGCCCAGAAACACTGAAGAAACACAAGCTCAGAAACACTGAAGAAACACAAGCCCAGAAACACTGAAGAAACACAAGCCCAGAAACACAAGCCCAGAAACACAAGCCCAGAAACACAAGCCCAGAAACACAAGCCCAGAAACACTGAAGAAACACAAGCCCAGAAACACTGAAGAAACACAAGCCCAGAAATACAAGCCCAGAAACACTGAAGAAACACAAGCCCAGAAACACAAGCCCAGAAACACAAGCCCAGAAACACAAGCCCAGAAACACTGAAGAAACACAAGCCCAGAAACACTGAAGAAACACAAGCCCAGAAACACTGAAGAAACACAAGCCCAGAAACACTGAAGAAACACAAGCCCAGAAACACAGAAGAAACACAAGCTCAGAAACAGTGAAGAAACACAAGCTCAGAAACACTGAAGAAACACAAGCTCAGAAACACAAGCTCAGAAACACAAGCCCAGAAACACAAGCCCAGAAACACTGAAGAAACACAAGCCCAGAAACACTGAAGAAACACAAGCCCAGAAACACTGAAGAAACACAAGCCCAGAAACACTGAAGAAACACAAGCTCAGAAACACTGAAGAAACACAAGCTCAGAAACAGTGAAGAAACACAAGCTCAGAAACACTGAAGAAACACAAGCTCAGAAACACAAGCCCAGAAACACAAGCTCAGAAACACTGAAGAAACACAAGCTCAGAAACACTGAAGATAACACAAGCCCAGAAACACTAAAGAAACACAAGCTCAGAAACACTGAAGAAACACAAGCTCAGAAACAGTGAAGAAACACAAGCTCAGAAACAGTTAAGAAACACAAGCTCAGAAACAGTGAAGAAACACAAGCTCAGAAACACTGAAGAAACACAAGCCCAGAAACACAAGCCCAGAAACACAAGCCCAGAAACACAAGCTCAGAAACACAAGCTCAGAAACACAAGCTCAGAAACACAAGCTCAGAAACACAAGCTCAGAAACACAAGCTCAGAAACACAAGCTCAGAAACACTGAAAAAACACAAGCTCAGAAACACTGAAAAAACACAAGCTCAGAAACACAAGCCCAGAAACACAAGCTCAGAAACACAAGCTCAGAAACACAAGCTCAGAAACACAAGCTCAGAAACACAAGCTCAGAAACACAAGCTCAGAAACACTGAAAAAACACAAGTTCAGAAACACAAGCTCAGAAACACAAGCCCAGAAACACAAGCTCAGAAACACAAGCTCAGAAACACAAGCCCAGATACACTGAAGAAACACAAGCCCAGAAACACTGAAGAAACACAAGCCCAGAAACACTGAAGAAACACAAGCCCAGAAACACTGAAGAAACACAAGCCCAGAAACACTGAAGAAACACAAGCTCAGAAACACTGAAGAAACACAAGCTCAGAAACAGTGAAGAAACACAAGCTCAGAAACAGTGAAGAAACACAAGCCCAGAAACACTGAAGAAACACAAGCTCAGAAACAGTGAAGAAACACAAGCTCAGAAACACAAGCCCAGAAACACTGAAGAAACACAATCCCAGAAACACTGAAGAAACACAATCCCAGAAACACAAGCCCAGAAACAGTGAAGAAACACAAGCCCAGAAACACAAGCCCAGAAACACTGAAGAAACACAAGCCCAGAAACACTGAAGAAACACAAGCTCAGAAACACTGAAGAAACACAAGCCCAGAAACACAGAAGAAACACAAGCTCAGAAACAGTGAAGAAACACAAGCTCAGAAACACTGAAGAAACACAAGCTCAGAAACACAAGCTCAGAAACACAAGCCCAGAAACACAAGCCCAGAAACACTGAAGAAACACAAGCTCAGAAACACAAGCCCAGAAACACTGAAGAAACACAAGCTCAGAAACACAAGCCCAGAAACACTGAAGAAACACAAGCCCAGAAACACTGAAGAAACACAAGCCCAGAAACACTGAAGAAACACAAGCCAAGAAACACTGAAGAAACACAAGCTCAGAAACAGTGAAGAAACACAAGCTCAGAAACAGTGAAGAAACACAAGCTCAGAAACAGTGAAGAAACACAAGCCCAGAAACACTGAAGAAACACAAGCTCAGAAACAGTGAAGAAACACAAGCTCAGAAACACTGAAGAAACACAAGCCCAGAAACACTGAAGAAACACTGAAGAAACACAAGCCCAGAAACACTGAAGAAACACAAGCCCAGAAACACTGAAGAAACACAAGCTCAGAAACACTGAAGAAACACAAGCTCAGAAACACTGAAGAAACACAAGCTCAGAAACACTGAAGAAACACAAGCCCAGAAAAACTGAAGAAACACAAGCTCAGAAACACTGAAGAAATACAAGCCCAGAAACACAAGCTCAGAAACACAAGCTCAGAAACACAAGCTCAGAAACACAAGCTCAGAAACACAAGCTCAGAAACACAAGCTCAGAAACACAAGCTCAGAAACACTGAAAAAACACAAGCTCAGAAACACAAGCCCAGAAACACAAGCTCAGAAACACAAGCTCAGAAACACAAGCTCAGAAACACAAGCTCAGAAACACTGAAAAAACACAAGCCCAGAAACACAAGCCCAGAAACACAAGCCCAGAAACACAATCCCAGTAACACAAGCTCAGAAACACAAGCTCAGAAACACAAGCTCAGAAACACAAGCTCAGAAACACAAGCTCAGAAACACAAGCTCAGAAACACAAGCTCAGAAACACAAGCCCAGAAACACTGAAGAAACACAATCCCAGAAACACTGAAACACAATCCCAGAAACACAAGCCCAGAAACAGTGAAGAAACACAAGCCCAGAAATACAAGCCCAGAAACACTGAAGAAACACAAGCCCAGAAACACTGAAGAAACACAAGCTCAGAAACAGTGAAGAAACACAAGCTCAGAAACACTGAAGAAACACAAGCCCAGAAACAGTGAAGAAACACAAGCCCAGAAACAGTAAAGAAACACAAGCCCAGAAACAGTGAAGAAACACAAGCTCAGAAACACTGAAGAAACACAAGCTCAGAAACACTGAAGAAACACAAGCTCAGAAATACTGAAGAAACACAAGCCCAGAAACACTGAAGAAACACAAGCTCAGAAACAGTGAAGAAACACAAGCTCAGAAACAGTGAAGAAACACAAGCCCAGAAACACTGAAGAAACACAAGCCCAGAAACACTGAAGAAACACAAGCCCAGAAACACTGAAGAAACACAAGCTCAGAAACACTGAAGAAACACAAGCCCAGAAACACTGAAGAAACACAAGCTCAGAAACACTGAAGAAACACAAGCCCAGAAACACAAGCTCAGAAACACTGAAGAAACACAAGCTCAGAAACACTGAAGAAACACAAGCCCAGAAACACTGAAGAAACACAAGCTCAGAAACAGTGAAGAAACACAAGCCCAGAAACACAAGCTCAGAAACACAAGCCCAGAAACACTGAAGAAACAAAAGCCCAGAAACACTGAATAAACACAATCCCAGAAACACTGAAGAAACACAAGCTCAGAAACAGTGAAGAAACACAAGCTCAGAAACACTGAAGAAACACAAGCCCAGAAACAGTGAAGAAACACAAGCCCAGAAACAGTGAAGAAACACAAGCCCAGAAACACTGAAGAAACACAAGCTCAGAAACACTGAAGAAACACAAGCCCAGAAACACTAAAGAAACACAAGCTCAGAAACACTGAAGAAACACAAGCTCAGAAACACTGAAGAAACACAAGCTCAGAAACAGTGAAGAAACACAAGCTCAGAAACAGTGAAGAAACACAAGCTCAGAAACAGTGAAGAAACACAAGCTCAGAAACAGTGAAGAAACACAAGCCCAGAAACACTGAAGAAACAGAAGCCCAGAAACACAAGCCCAGAAACACAAGCCCAGAAACACAAGCTCAGAAACACAAGCTCAGAAACACAAGCTCAGAAACACAAGCTCAGAAACACTGAAAAAACACAAGCTCAGAAACACAAGCCCAGAAACACAAGCTCAGAAACACAAGCTCAGAAACACAAGCTCAGAAACACAAGCTCAGAAACACAAGCTCAGAAACACAAGCTCAGAAACACAAGCTCAGAAACACAAGCTCAGAAACACAAGCTCAGAAACACTGAAAAAACACAAGTTCAGAAACACAAGCTCAGAAACACAAGCCCAGAAACACAAGCTCAGAAACACAAGCTCAGAAACACAAGCCCAGATACACTGAAGAAACACAAGCTCAGAAACACTGAAGAAACACAAGCCCAGAAACACTGAAGAAACACAAGCCCAGAAACACTGAAGAAACACAAGCCCAGAAACACTGAAGAAACACAAGCCCAGAAACACTGAAGAAACACAAGCCCAGAAACACTGAAGAAACACAAGCTCAGAAACAGTGAAGAAACACAAGCTCAGAAACAGTGAAGAAACACAAGCTCAGAAACAGTGAAGAAACACAAGCCCAGAAACACTGAAGAAACACAAGCTCAGAAACAGTGAAGAAACACAAGCTCAGAAACACTGAAGAAACACAAGCCCAGAAACACTGAAGAAACACTGAAGAAACACAAGCCCAGAAACACTGAAGAAACACAAGCCCAGAAACACTGAAGAAACACAAGCTCAGAAACACTGAAGAAACACAAGCTCAGAAACACTGAAGAAACACAAGCTCAGAAACACTGAAGAAACACAAGCCCAGAAACACTGAAGAAACACAAGCTCAGAAACACTGAAGAAACACAAGCCCAGAAACACAAGCCCAGAAACACAAGCTCAGAAACACAAGCTCAGAAACACAAGCCCAGAAACACAAGCTCAGAAACACAAGCTCAGAAACACAAGCTCAGAAACACAAGCTCAGAAACACAAGCTCAGAAACACAAGCTCAGAAACACAAGCCCAGAAACACAAGCCCAGAAACACAAGCCCAGAAACACAAGCCCAGAAACACAAGCCCAGAAACACAAGCTCAGAAACACAAGCTCAGAAACACAAGCTCAGAAACACAAGCTCAGAAACACAAGCTCAGAAACACAAGCCCAGAAACACTGAAGAAACACAATCCCAGAAACACTGAAACACAATCCCAGAAACACAAGCCCAGAAACAGTGAAGAAACACAAGCCCAGAAATACAAGCCCAGAAACACTGAAGAAACACAAGCCCAGAAACACTGAAGAAACACAAGCTCAGAAACAGTGAAGAAACACAAGCTCAGAAACACTGAAGAAACACAAGCCCAGAAACAGTGAAGAAACACAAGCCCAGAAACAGTAAAGAAACACAAGCCCAGAAACAGTGAAGAAACACAAGCTCAGAAACAGTGAAGAAACACAAGCTCAGAAACACTGAAGAAACACAAGCTCAGAAACACTGAAGAAACACAAGCCCAGAAACACTGAAGAAACACAAGCTCAGAAACAGTGAAGAAACACAAGCCCAGAAACACTGAAGAAACACAAGCCCAGAAACACTGAAGAAACACAAGCCCAGAAACACTGAAGAAACACAAGCCCAGAAACACTGAAGAAACACAAGCCCAGAAACACTGAAGAAACACAAGCTCAGAAACACTGAAGAAACACAAGCCCAGAAACACAAGCTCAGAAACACTGAAGAAACACAAGCCCAGAAACACTGAAGAAACACAAGCTCAGAAACAGTGAAGAAACACAAGCCCAGAAACACAAGCTCAGAAACACAAGCCCAGAAACACTGAAGAAACAAAAGCCCAGAAACACTGAAGAAACACAATCCCAGAAACACTGAAGAAACACAAGCTCAGAAACAGTGAAGAAACACAAGCTCAGAAACACTGAAGAAACACAAGCCCAGAAACAGTGAAGAAACACAAGCCCAGAAACAGTGAAGAAACACAAGCCCAGAAACACTGAAGAAACACAAGCTCAGAAACACTGAAGAAACACAAGCTCAGAAACACAAGCCCAGAAACACAAGCTCAGAAACACAAGCCCAGAAACACAAGCCCAGAAACACAAGCCCAGAAACACAAGCTCAGAAACACAAGCTCAGAAACACAAGCTCAGAAACACAAACCCAGAAACACTGAAGAAACACAAGCCCAGAAACACTGAAGAAACACAAGCTCAGAAACAGTGAAGAAACACAAGCTCAGAAACAGTGAAGAAACACAAGCTCAGAAACACTGAAGAAACACAAGCTCAGAAACACTGAAGAAACACAAGCCCAGAAACACTGAAGAAACACAAGCCCAGAAACACTGAAGAAACACAAGCCCAGAAACACTGAAGAAACACAAGCCCAGAAACACTGAAGAAACACAAGCCCAGAAACACAAGCCCAGAAACACAAGCTCAGAAACACAAGCTCAGAAACACAAGCTCAGAAACACAAGCTCAGAAACAAGCTCAGAAACACAAGCCCAGAAACACTGAAGAAACACAAGCCCAGAAACACTGAAGAAACACAAGCTCAGAAACACTGAAGAAACACAAGCCCAGAAACACTGAAGAAACACAAGCCCAGAAACACTGAAGAAACACAAGCTCAGAAACAGTGAAGAAACACAAGCTCAGAAACAGTGAAGAAACACAAGCTCAGAAACAGTGAAGAAACACAAGCTCAGAAACACTGAAGAAACACAAGCTCAGAAACACTGAAGAAACAAAAGCTCAGAAACACTGAAGAAACACAAGCTCAGAAATACTGAAGAAACACAAGCTCAGAAACAGTGAAGAAACACAAGCTCAGAAACAGTGAAGAAACACAAGCTCAGAAACACTGAAGAAACACAAGCTCAGAAACACTGAAGAAACACAAGCTCAGAAACAGTGAAGAAACACAAGCTCAGAAACAGTGAAGAAACACAAGCTCAGAAACACTGAAGAAACACAAGCTCAGAAACACTGAAGAAACACAAGCTCAGAAACAGTGAAGAAACACAAGCCCAGAAACACTGAAGAAACACAAGCTCAGAAACAGTGAAGAAACACAAGCTCAGAAACACTGAAGAAACACAAGCTCAGAAACACTGAAGAAACACAAGCTCAGAAACACTGAAGAAACAAAAGCTCAGAAACACTGAAGAAACACAAGCCCAGAAACACAGGCTCAGAAACACAAGCTCAGAAACACAAGCTCAGAAACAAGCTCAGAAACACAAGCCCAGAAACACTGAAGAAACACAAGCTCAGAAACACTGAAGAAACACAAGCTCAGAAACACTGAAGAAACACAAGCTCAGAAACAGTGAAGAAACACAAGCTCAGAAACACTGAAGAAACACAAGCCCAGAAACACTGAAGAAACACAAGCTCAGAAACAGTGAAGAAACACAAGCTCAGAAACACTGAAGAAACACAAGCTCAGAAACACTGAAGAAACACAAGCTCAGAAACACTGAAGAAACACAAGCTCAGAAACACTGAAGAAACACAAGCTCAGAAACACTGAAGAAACACAAGCTCAGAAACACTGAAGAAACACAAGCTCAGAAACACTGAAGAAACAAAAGCTCAGAAACACTGAAGAAACACAAGCTCAGAAACACTGAAGAAACACAAGCCCAGAAACACTGAAGAAACACAAGCCCAGAAACACTGAAGAAACACAAGCTCAGAAACACTGAAGAAACACAAGCCCAGAAACACTGAAGAAACACAAGCCCAGAAACACTGAAGAAACACAAGCTCAGAAACACTGAAGAAACACAAGCTCAGAAACACTGAAGAAACACAAGCTCAGAAACAGTGAAGAAACACAAGCTCAGAAACACTGAAGAAACACAAGCTCAGAAACACTGAAGAAACACAAGCTCAGAAACACTGAAGAAACACAAGCTCAGAAACACTGAAGAAACACAAGCTCAGAAACACTGAAGAAACACAAGCTCAGAAACACTGAAGAAACACAAGCTCAGAAACACTGAAGAAACAAAAGCTCAGAAACACTGAAGAACAACAGAAGAAAGCTTAAAGAAAATGTGAAAGACAATGACTGACTAACTGACTAGCAAGTAAAGGTCCCTGCAACATGGCGAGGTGAGAGAGACCTTCGAACCACAGCAAGCAGAGGCAGCATTGTTATTTCACAACCACAGAAAGAGGGGGATGGTGAGAGATAGAAGTAGAAAGATAACAGGTGAGAGTTTGATGGAAGGGCTCTGCAGTTAGCTCAGAGCCCTTAGGCGCCCATGTAACAGCTAAAGTGGATGGGAGTGAGTGCACTCGGTGCAGGCTCGTCTTTCCAAAATGTTTTGTTAGCCTGTCGGCATGCTAAGACCGTGATTGAGTAAGTTTGGTGGCTCCTCGTTGTGGTGAAATGTTTTTATTAGATTTTCTGTTCAGATTAATTGGAGGGGGAGCGCGAGAGAGATGAGGCCAAGAGAGAGCGCGAGAGAGATGAGGCCGAGAGAGAGCGCGAGAGAGATGAGGCCGAGAGAGAGAGCGAGAGAGATGAGGCCGAGAGAGAGAGCGAGAGAGATGAGGCCGAGAGAGAGAGCGAGAGAGATGAGGCCAAGAGAGAGCGCGAGAGAGATGAGGCCGAGAGAGAGCGCGAGAGAGATGAGGCCGAGAGAGAGAGCGAGAGAGATGAGGCCGAGAGAGAGAGCGAGAGAGATGAGGCCGAGAGAGAGAGCGAGAGAGATGAGGCCAAGAGAGAGCGCGAGAGAGATGAGGCCGAGAGAGAGCGCGAGAGAGATGAGGCCGAGAGAGAGAGCGAGAGAGATGAGGCCGAGAGAGAGAGCGAGAGAGATGAGGCCGAGAGAGAGCGCGAGAGAGATGAGGCCGAGAGAGAGCGCGAGAGAGATGAGGCCGAGAGAGAGAGCGAGAGAGATGAGGCCGAGAGAGAGAGCGAGAGAGATGAGGCCGAGAGAGAGAGCGAGAGAGATGAAGCCGAGAGAGAGAGCGAGAGAGGCAGGCAGGCAGAGAGAATAA
This sequence comes from Oncorhynchus mykiss, assembly GCF_013265735.2. Taxonomy (NCBI): domain Eukaryota; kingdom Metazoa; phylum Chordata; class Actinopteri; order Salmoniformes; family Salmonidae; genus Oncorhynchus; species Oncorhynchus mykiss. The sequence goes on from NC_048579.1 coordinate 64,325,273, forward strand.
AAACAGGAGGAGTCTAGTATACTGCCTTCAATTGAGATGTGGAGTCAAAAAGAAAAGAGAAAAAACAGAAAAAGTAATTTCCCCCGTCCTCACTTTGTTTCATTTCTCTGTCTTTTATAAATTGAGACAAATTGAGCATCACATCATGACAGTGGCTTTAATGACTTTCACATCTTCTGAATGGAAATGTGGAGGCAGATCAGCTAACACTGCAAAAATGTTGGACTAAGTGTTGCAAATTGCCTTCAAATTAGACACTTTAAAAAAAGTTGGAAAAGCATTCATTTCATAGATCTCACACGACTGGGATGGGTGAAAACAACATGGTGGATCTTTCACTTTGACCCATCCAGGTTGTCAGATTAGTGCTTGTTCCAAAGATTGTATTTATTCTACCTTCATTTATAAAGGCAAGTCAGTTTAAAGAACAAACTCTTATTTACTGAATGACCTAGCCTGCCTGACTGTATACATTTATAAAGGCAAGTCAGTTTAAAGAACAAACTCTTATTTACTGAATGACCTAGCCTGCCTGACTGTATACATTTATAAAGGCAAGTCAGTTTAAAGAACAAACTCTTATTTACTGAATGACCTAGCCTGCCTGACTGTATGCATTTATAAAGGCAAGTCAGTTTAAAGAACAAACTCTTATTTACTGAATGACCTAGCCTGCCTGACTGTATACATTTATAAAGGCAAGTCAGTTTAAAGAACAAACTCTTATTTACTGAATGACCTAGCCTGCCTGACTGTATACATTTATAAAGGCAAGTCAGTTTAAAGAACAAACTCTTATTTACTGAATGACCTAGCCTGCCTGACTGTATACATTTATAAAGGCAAGTCAGTTTAAAGAACAAACTCTTATTTACTGAATGACCTAGCCTGCCTGACTGTATACATTTATAAAGGCAAGTCAGTTTAAAGAACAAACTCTTATTTACTGAATGACCTAGCCTGCCTGACTGTATACATTTATAAAGGCAAGTCAGTTTAAAGAACAAACTCTTATTTACTGAATGACCTAGCCTGCCTGACTGTATACATTTATAAAGGCAAGTCAGTTTAAAGAACAAACTCTTATTTACTGAATGACCTAGCCTGCCTGACTGTATACATTTATAAAGGCAAGTCAGTTTAAAGAACAAACTCTTATTTACTGAATGACCTAGCCTGCCTGACTGTATACATTTATAAAGGCAAGTCAGTTTAAAGAACAAACTCTTATTTACTGAATGACCTAGCCTGCCTGACTGTATGCATTTATAAAGGCAAGTCAGTTTAAAGAACAAACTCTTATTTACTGAATGACCTAGCCTGCCTGACTGTATACATTTATAAAGGCAAGTCAGTTTAAAGAACAAACTCTTATTTACTGAATGACCTAGCCTGCCTGACTGTATGCATTTATAAAGGCAAGTCAGTTTAAAGAACAAACTCTTATTTACTGAATGACCTAGCCTGCCTGACTGTATGCATTTATAAAGGCAAGTCAGTTTAAAGAACAAACTCTTATTTACTGAATGACCTAGCCTGCCTGACTGTATGCATTTATAAAGTATGAGGAAATGAGGTTGACGTGTCCTTGGGAAATCAGACAACCTTTAATACAACCTTAAATTAGCCTAAAAGCAGGGTACGGTCAAACAGGCCTTTTCCACACCCCTTTCCACCAGTCCCCACTCCAACACTAACCATCTCAATGGTCGTGGTATCTAGGACGTAGGCTGCTAGCCTGCTGGCACTCGCTATCTCCAGCTAGCCCCCCTGCTGTGCCTCTCTCCCTCGCCTTGTGCTAAACGGGTAGAGGGGTCTGGCTCACCACGTGGAGAGAAATATGGTGCGCCATAAGACGCACGCACGCACACACACAGCACCTCAGAGCCTGAGGGCGGCCCGGCCACCTGTTACCCACAATGCACCGCAGTACGTCTGCCTGGTAATTGGGTGACCTACGCTGGCCGGGCGTTGCTGCTAACTAGCGGTGCCGTGTGATAAGGGGGGCTAGCAGATGAAAGGAGAGGGACTCCGTAGCTCCAGAACATGTCTTAACAAGGTCTTTCTTCCATTTGTATGAGTGAAAACAACCTCAGAGGGCGTAGCCGGGCGACATGTTGACCTGAAGGGGTGTGAATGAACTGTGTGGCTTGTCCACGTTGGTTGCTCTTTAATGCAGTAGGCCTGTACTGTGTACATTTAACCTGTTCTATTGGGCCTTTGTAGAGCTTTTAATTCTCGTTGAACTGTCTTGTCCTTGTCCATTACATCAGTGGCCTACAGACAGATATTCACTTCAACTGATTCTAAGGAATATAGATATATACAGCCTAGATCAGTCCCCTTCAATCATAGCATATTGTGCATGTTTGTTCCAGTCCAGTACTAACACCCAATTCAACTTTCCAACGGGTGAAATACAGTAAGTTTGAGCCGACTCTGCAGTGTTACTACTGGACTAGAACAAAGCTCTGCACTATAGGTGTTTCCGGAGCCAGGATTGACAAATGCTCGTCTGGACTACTCATCCTGTCTACAAGCAAGGTGACAGACGGGGTGACACAGACATGTTAGGGGTCAGCAGAGGTCGACGGTGCAGGGGGACAAGTTGGTGTCCAGATAGGTGTACTCACATGCCGCCGATGGTGACCGTGGCACAGGTGCGTTCTGCAAAGGCGGGGATGGTGCTGGTCTCTGAGGAGCTGGTGGCAGCTCTGATGTAGTCCACCGTGACGTTCACCTGAAACGCCATGTCACAGGAAATGATGTCAATGCCATGTCACAGGAAATTATGTCAGACAACTCTCCCGGTGAATGACTTCAAACAACTCTGAAGGTTGATTTAAAAGAGCCCCCGTGTCTTTAGTGGACTAGAGACCTCAAGTCCTCACGGTCACCGTCATGTAATATAGGGTTGAAGACAGCGTATGACTGCACACGTGGGGAGATTTGGAGTCAATTTGTGTCAACGTAACATTAGTGATGGGGGGAATCGATAAAGTTACAAAACGCTAGTATTTTCCTTCATAGCGTGTTCGCCATCTTTTTAAGTAGGAAGCCAATGTGTTTGCAGCACTTATTTACATGACTGATCAAAACTCGTTTTTCTCATGACTATCTTGTCCCTCTGAAGCAGACATATGGTGAGCAAAATGTTGGGAACATCAAGTCGTAATAAAATCAAGGCATCGACTAGTCAAAGTTGTTCAAATAATTAGAAATACTGGTCATGAAAATGCAATAGACAGACGTGTGTGTGTGTGTGTGTGTGTGTATTGTGTGTGTGTGTATGTGTGTGTACGGGCTAGTTTACAAGGTCACCCCCAGTCAGTGTGAATCATGTCAGGCTGGACTGTAGATCTCCCCAGAGGAGCACTGGGGCTGTTTATAACTCCACGCTCACAAACACACTCACACTCACGCGCCCACGCAACCAAGAGGTGGCAGATTGCTATCCAACACGGACAGGCCCAGCAGCACACAGCGGGTGGAGGAAAAACAGTGTTTAGATGGGGAACAACCATTTCCCCCATTCCTCCCTTCCTGGCCGACAGAGCAAACAGAAGCAGGGAAGCAGGGATGAATAGGATAGGTGGGGACCGGCAATGACATTCCCTAAGCCCAGGATGGGAGCAACAGGGAATCTACAATCTGGGAATCTCCAGGCCTGCATTTTTACTCCATCATACAGTTGAGCAAACAAAGAGCTATTCCGTCAGAGAGAGGTGCGAGGGTCCCAACCGTCCCAGATGGTGGGGTCACATAGAGGTGGGAGAGGAGACGAGGGGGGCGTTGTCATTAATCTGAGGGCCTCACTGGACAAGGACACGGTGATGGAGTGTAGACAGGATTATAGGAAATGGATGTCCCAGCATGCTCTCTGCTAAGTTGGCGTCTGGCAAGGGTGGGTGGTAAAATGGGGATGTGAGAGAGTGGTAGAGGAAGAAGCTAGAACGGCCTAGCGACGAGAGGGTTTGGGGCTACAGTGTAACCGTAAAAGGGGACTAAAAGGTGTCGTACTACATTTGAGGACTATGTGGAGCGATGTAGCGCTTTGTAAAACAATAGGGCACAATCGTAGGGTTTATCATTGGTAGCCTAGCGGTTAGAGAGTTTGGCCAGTAACCAAAAGGTTGCTGGTTCGAATACCTGAGCAGACAAGGTGAAAAATCTGTCGATGTGGCACTTAAACCTAATTTTCTCCAGGGCACCGTACTACTACGGCTGACCCTGTAATACAACACATTTCACTGCCTCTATCCAGTGTATATGACAAAATATATTTCATTCTACAAAATGGCTGAAGCATTTACTACCCTAAATGTTATTGTGTGTGACTGTTACTAGAAGTCTTCAGAGGCCATTGCATCTATTTCCATGTTAAAGTAGACCTAACAGAATGAGTGGAAAGTTCCCCTATAACAAACCAAAACACAAGGCTCAACTTCCACTTAATATAAAAAACTGCCTGGACTACACAACATATTACTGTCAATAACATTGGTATAGGATGCTCTTAGTAAAATTCCCGCTAGCAAACACACACACACACTTCATAACAGAAAATAAGCATAACAACCCAATCTGATCGGCATAATGGAAATTTCATTTAGCGCAGACTTCCTGCCGAGGCTCCTCATTTTCCCACAGCGGAACACGGCTGTAAGCTTTTTTGTGCCTCAACAAATAAGGCATTTATTCCCCCCATAAAAGATGGTTTAGGTTCATTTGTGCTTTGTGTCGCGTCTCCTCCCGAATCTACACATCTTCTGTAATGGCTCTGCATCGTTGGGCAGGGATAATGACTTCAGATGAGGGAAGGAGGAAGAGTGTGAGAGAGGGAGGAGAGATGGAGAGAAAGAGAGGAGAGGAGCAGAGATGGAGAGAAAGAGAGGAGAGGAGCAGAGATGGAGAGAAAGAGGAGAGGAGCAGAGATGGAGAGAAAGAGGAGAGGAGCAGAGATGGAGAGAAAGAAGAGAGGAGCAGAGATGGAGAGAAAGAAGAGAGGAGCAGAGATGGAGAGAAAGAGAGGAGAGGAGCAGAGATGGAGAGAAAGAGAGGAGAGGAGCAGAGATGGAGAGAAAGAGAGGAGAGGAGCAGAGATGGAGAGAGAGGAGAGGAGCAGAGATGGAGAGAAAGAGAGGAGAGGAGCAGAGATGGAGAGAAAGAGAGGAGAGGAGCAGAGATGGAGAGAAAGAGAGGAGAGGAGCAGAGATGGAGAGAGAGGAGAGGAGCAGAGATGGACAGAAAGAGGAAGATTAGAGGAAAAAATGAGGAAAAAAGCAGAAGGAGGAAGGAGACGGAAAAAAGAATAGAGCAGATTTTCAGCAGAGCACGACAGAGAGGGAGAGAGTCTGACCCCATTAAGTAAAGTGATGATAGATTAAAAGGTTTGACAAAGCGATGGTAGATTAGAGGATCCAGCAGATTCTCCACAGACCAGTGTGCAGATCTCGAGATAGAGAAGTCATTTAGAAGAGACCCCTAGAGGAGAGGACTGGAGGGGGATATCTGATGAGGAGGAGTTGGGGAAGAAATGTGTTTGTTCCGACTGGGATCAGAGGCTCGGAGATTCGCTTAAGTGGTTTTTATTTATTCCTTATTTTACCAGGTAAATTGACTGAGAACACGTTCTCATTTACAGCAACGACCTGGGGAATAGTTACAGGGGGGAGGAGGGGGATGAATGAGCCAATTGTAAACTGTGCGTGTGTGTGCGGGCGTCTGCGTAGATAGAGTGTAGGTAGATAGAGTGTAGGTAGATATCAGAGTGTAGGTGTCCAATAAGTAAAAAGCATGCTTGGTCAGACACAGGGCTGTTTTGCTGCAGAGCTCCCCACACCAACCACAGTGTGAGTGGTTGAGTTTAATAGTCTGGCGCTAGGTGCAGCGGGGAAGTCTAATATATATTTTATGGATTAAAAACTGAGCCTCGGCTCTGCTCAAACACACAGCTGTAATTCCAGCGTCTTAAAGCCCCGGGTGGAGAGAGACATGACTTCATAGCAGTGTTGATGTGCTCAGATGCCCTGGTGTTGTTAACACAGTAAAAGCAGCTGGCTATCATTTAGGGAAGTGGGGTGAACTGCAAACTCCACACAAAGTCCCATCTGGGATCTGGACCTGGGGACCTAGTGACTCCTGTGAACTGAGCAGGCATGTATAAAGAGAAACACAAACACGTGTGCATACCGCTACACACAAGGACTGCTCCCACTATAGTCAAACTGGCAACACAAACGCCACGGTGTCTCACTTTACATTCCCACACACGTTATTAAAAATATATTTTTAAAAGTGCTATTCACTGTACTACACTCACGCAGCAGAACAGGAGCCACTTTGAGCAGGCCAGGATTATCCGAATGTGCTCTCCCCTGATAAGTGGATTAATGCAACGTTTCCATTGGACTTTTTCTGCTGAGGCTGAGACCCGGCGCATAGAAAAGAGGAACAGCACTACTTATAAAGTTAACCAAATCTAGCTTTGGATTATGTCACCGAGCGAAACAGCTATTTCAACACGGTGAGAGTCGAGAGAGAGAGAGACGGAAATAGAGAGAGCAGAAAGCACTTCTCTGCACATTTACCTTCATTACCCGACACGAACAAACTTCTCAGGCTTTCTGGCGTCTCTGTCAGTGTGTTGAGGGATAGAAGGAAGAGAAGCGACCTGACATGGACTCCGGTCCAGTCTAACCATCTGAGGCTTGTGTACAGCATTTCAGGGCCCATATTCACAGCGGCTGATAGTAGAGGCGCTGATAGAGGATAAGTATTTTAAAATTCAGAACCAATCAAATGATACGGATTATATATGATATGAAGCTGATCCTATATCAGCACTAATCTTGTGATTAGCAACCTGAAGTCTATGGCCTGAGATTGTACACTGACTGACTGTATCCATCCACTCTCTTGATTTCCTTTCAGAGCCGTGTGTGGGTGTTAAGAGGTCAAATAACACTTGGACACATTTGAATAAAAAAAAAACGATAACTGGGATTCAAAACAAATGTTATCCTCACACATCAAGAGAACGTTGGAATTGAGAAGCCTGGTCTGGTTAAATTCTCTGTTGAACTTTATATTCTTAAATGGAGAAAAACAATGTTGTTTATATGACTAATCCCTGCAACTTGGTTATTAAAATGTATTGAAAGAGGTTTTATTGTAGCCCAGAATCATTAAGAGGGTAGTTTGGTATTTTCCTCCACTTGTGCAAGTCAAAAAATAACCAACTACCTCAGTCACACATTAACAGCTCTTAACTGATGCTCTGACATCCATTTGATACGGACCCAGCTTCTGATAACAGAAACCCTTTGAATATGAGTATTGGACACGCTTCATAACAGATGAAAAGTATCTCAGCCATCTTGATAGAGATGGAGACAATGGGACATTATTATTTTATACATCTCTTAAAGTGGAGCACTTTGAGGCTTCCTCTGGCTGTCTGCCAACTTACTAAACAGACACTTTGAATGATTGATTGATTGATCTTATTGTATTTCAGCGTTGTACGCCTTTTATGCTTAAGTCGATGACAATAGTGTTCTGTGGGGAAAAGTTGGTTCAATTCCCAACAACCACCATTGGTGGACTGTATGATACAACCTTTGACCTGTCATGTAAAACCCTCTTTCGGACCACTCGGGACTGAAGAGGGGCACCTTCTGATGAGGGATACCCAGCGGGTGAACCCAATTTGGGGATGGCAGCACTCCTTGCACAACGTCCCACCGGATTTCGAGGGAGCGAAAATAACTTGTTAAACTAATGTAGTCTGCTGTGCTGTGAGAGGCGAGGGCAGAGCGCGGGCGGCTCCGAGCTGGGGCTTTCGGCGTACCGTGCCCTCCCGAGCACCAGACGTGTCTGAAAATACCGCAGAGTACCACCGTGTCAAGTCCCAATTACCCCGCTGATGAAGTAAAGTGATGGTGCCGGTCGTGCCGAGCAGAGCTAAGAGCGCTAAAAGAACCCAGTGCAGGTTCTCAAATTAAACCAGGCTCAAAGGCTTTAGTACTACATTTAAACATTAGTCATTTAGAAGACCATCTTATCCAGAGCCACCTACAGGAGCAATTGGGGTTAAGTGCCTTGCTCAAGGGCACCTAGTCGGCTCTGGGATTCGAATCAGCAATCTTTGGGTTATTGGCCCTAACGCTCTTAACCGCTAGGCTACCTGCCACCTACGGTACTGTCAAATCTCTTCTGTCCTCCTTTGTGTTTGCTGAGGTAAAATGATGGTGTCTGTGGTGGCCAACGAAGCAGGAGAGACAAAAACAGCCACTGGACATGATCAGAGAACTCCCTCTCTAATTGTTGCTGTAGTCAAAACACTGGTCCTTCTGCATAGCAGGACTCAAAAGCATTGGTAGGACTGTCAAATCTGCTCGTTGGATGGTTTAGCTTCCACACTTACTTAGTGAACTGGGTTCCCTGACATTTCCCTTTTCTGCAGTCAAAATGGGATCAAAATAGAAGCACATTAGGCCTATATGCAGTCAAAGATCAGCATTACAGCCCTTTTCCTTCCATGTACGTATTGGTACATTCACCCTCGTCTCACACCACTGTACCCTTACATCAATACAACACTTGATGCGGCTAATCATCTCAGATTCTTCCTTGTTGTGCTTTCTAACTCTGGTTGCCATGGCGGCCGAGGGCAGTGAACCTACCTTCAAGGTAAAAATAGTTTGGGTATCAACATTTATCTAGGAATCGCACGAAAATGTCCATTCTCAGCCAAGCCGTGTCTTAGCAAAAACACAGGCTTTTAAAGAACAGGAGGAAACTAGTGATCAGCCAGGGTTTCAAATACTTAATAATTGTTGCCCGTTTGAGTTGGGGAGCCTCAATATACAGTGGGGAGAAGAACAAGTATTTGAAACACTGCCGATTTTGCAGGTTTTCCTACTTACAAAGCATGTAGAGGTCTGTAATTTTTATCATAGAGACACTTCAACTGTGAGAGAGAATCTAAAACAAAAATCTAGAAATCACATTGTATAATTTTTAAGTAATTTATTTGCATTTTATTGCATGACATAAGTATTTGATACATCAGAAAAGCAAAACTTAATATTTGGGACAGAAACCTGTGTTTGCAATTACAGAGATCATACGTTTCCTGTAGTTCTTGTCCAGGTTTGCACACACTGCAGCAGGGATTTTGGCCCACTCCTCCATACAGACCTTCTACCGATCCTTCAGGTTTCGGGGCTGTCGCTGGGCAATACGGACTTTCAGCTCCCTCCAAAGATTTTCTATTGGGTTCAGGTCTGGAGACTGGCTAGGCCACTCCAGGACCTTGAGATGCTTCTTACGGCGCCACTCCTTAGTTGCCCTGGATGTGTGTTTAGGGTCATTGTCATGCTGGAAGACCCAGCCACGACCCATCTTCAATGCTCTTACTGAGGGAAGGAGGTTGGCGGCCAAGATCTCGCGATACATGGCCCCATCCATCCTCCCCTCAATACGGTGCAGTCATCCTGTCCCCTTTGCAGAAAAGCATCCCCAAAGAATGATGTTTCCACCTCCATGCTTCACTGTTGGGATGGTGTTCTTGGGGTTGTACTCATCCTTCTTCCTCCAAACACGGCGAGACCAAAAAGCTATATTTTTGTCTCATCAGACCACATGACCTTCTCCCATTCCTCCTCTGGATCATCCAGATGGTCATTGGCAAACTTCAGACGGGCCTGGACATGCGCTGGCTCGAGCAGGGGGACCTTGTGTGCACTGCAGGATTTTAATCCATGACGGCGTAGTGTGTTACTAATGGTTTTCTTTGAGACTGTGGTCCCAGCTCTCTTCAGGTCATTGACCAGGTTCTGCCGTGTAGTTCTGGGCTGATCCCTCACCTTCCTCATGATCATTGATGCCCCACGAGGTGAGATCTTGCATGGAGCCCCAGACCGAGAGTGATTGACCGTCATCTTGAACTTCTTCCATTTTCTAATAATTGCGCCAACATTTGTTGCCTTCTCACCAAGCTGCTTGCCTATTGTCCTGTATCCCATCCCAACCTTGTGCAGGTCTACAATTTTATCCCCGATGTCCTTACACAGCTCTCTGGTCTTGGCCATTGTGGAGAGGTTGGAGTCTGTTTGATTGAGTGTGTGGACATGTGTCTTTTATACAGGTAACAAGTTAAAACAGGTGCAGTTAATACAGGTAAATGAGTGGAGCACAGGAGGGCTTCTTGAAGAAAAACTAACAGGTCTGCGAGAGCCAGAATTCTTAATGGTTGGTAGGTGATCAAATACTTATGTCATGCAATAAAATGCTAATTAATTACTTAAAAATCATACAATGTGATTTTCTGGATTTTTGTTTTAGATTCCGTCTCTCACAGTTGATGTGTACCCATGATAAAAATAGTAGGAAAACCTGCAAAATCGGCAGTGTATCAAATACTTGTTCTCCCCACTGTACCAATAGAAAACACTCCATTTCAAAATTTTTCAGTTCGGACTTGATGGTATTGTACTATTTTCCTTTTGCAATCTTAAATTGTGAATCCAAATCTAATCAAAAGAACGGGGGAATGTTTTAGTCTCATGCTGTATGGATTGGGCTACAGCGAACAGTGAAGTGAAGCTGTCATCACTTCAAAAGAATAGGAACAAACGGGGGAGGACCTAGCCTTCTTAAGGAATATACTGCAATGGATGAACACAGTAAGTACTCAGCTTTTATAAATTACTGAATGGGAGAGGTGGAGGAATCGAATCAAGGATGAGGGGCAAAGAAGAATGAGAGGATAAATAAGACGATCCTGGATTGAAATACCATTTTAAAATCATTTGACATTAGCTGGGCTTGATTGAGCATGCCTGTTGCAATGGAAACTGAATAGTCGCAAAAGTTCCAACCCCCCGCCAAACTGGCACTCCACGCAAGGCTAAAGCAATCGCTGAAAGTATTTGAAAGCTTTCAAAATAGTGTTTCAATCCAGGTCTGGTTGGAGTCTCATGCACCTTCCCAGATGATATAATCCATTTGAGATATAGATCTAGTCGACGTGCGATGATTTTAGAGTCAGATGCATTCATAACTGTAGATACGTCTACTAATTCTGATGCCTCTGTGCATCTACACGTTTCAATCAAGGCCTAATCTAAACCACAAGGGCGGGGTGATTAATAGTGTGGTTATTGCAGAAACAAATCATACCGCCATGGCTGGATCTTCTGGGCTGACTACATCTTCAATGAACTATAAACCGAGGAGCTGGAGCGGAAAACCTGCAAAATACCCTGAACACGCACTCACTCATTAAACAGACCATAAACAGCTGTGCACACAACCACAAAATCTATTGTGCACACAAACTCTCTCCCTCACACACAGACCACCACCAATCAAGCTCTCACTCCAGGCACAGGAATGTTTGAGTTGTTTTCTAACAGACCCAGGAGTACAACTTCTCTCCGTAAACCACGGCAGCACTAGAGTGCTTCTCCTGGACTGTCAATGTGCTGGACGTTTATAGTGGATGCCAGCAGAAGCACTGGAGGACGTAAAAGAAGGTACTTCTCATTTCCCACTCCGGTGTTAATGTGATGTCACTGTTAAGTAGCTCTCTGTAGCCATGGAGGTACATCCATCTGTAGTAAGAGCAACACAGGGTCCACTGGCCAATTCACTGACAAACGTCAGGTTCAGCTTGCTTATATAGAGCAGGTACTACCCGTTTGCTGAAATGGTTGCGAGAACGCGAAGTTCGCAAAGCTTCGAGAGCACTTTCAGGAGGTGCTGAAACCCAGAATTCTTCTCAACCACCGAGAATGGACGCATATCCACGGCTATAAACATACTTCAGAATGCTGTTGACTACAGCTCAGCTTTAAGGCACTACAGAGGGCGTAATGTGTACGGCTCAGTACATTACTGGGACGAGCTTCCTACCATCCAGGACCTATCTACTAGACAGTGTCAGAGGAAGGCCCAAAAAATTGTCAAAGACTCCGGTCACCCAAGTTCTCACTGCTACCAGAGTGCCAAGTCTATGACAAAACAGCTCCTCAACAGATTCTACCCCAAGCAACCCAGACTATTTACATTGACTGACACCCCCAACCCCCCTTTGTTTTTACACTGCTGCTACTGGTTGTTTATTATCTATACATAGTCACTATACAAATTACCTTGACAAACCTGTACCCCTGCATATTGACTCGATACCGGTTCCCCCTATATATAGTCTCGTTATGTCATTTGTGTTACTTTTAAATTATTATTTTTATTTTATTTTCACTTTAGTTAATTAACTATATTTCCTGAACTGCATCGTTGGTTAACTTCTTGGTGACAGGGGGTCGGTATTGAGTAGCTTGGATGAATAAGGTTCTCAGAGTAAACTGCCTGCTACCCTGTCCCAGATGCTAATATATGCATATTATTAGTAGTACTGGATAGAAAACACAAGTTTCTAAAACTGTTTGAATGATGTCTGTGAGTATAACAGAACTTATATGGCAGGCAAAAACCTGAGAAAAATCCAACCAGGACGTGGGAAATCTGAGGCTTGTAGTTTAACTCAGCCCCTATTGGAGATAGTGGGATATTGGTTATGTTGCACTTCCTAAGGCTTCCACTAGATGTCAATAGTCTTTAGAACGTTGTTTCAGGCTTCTGCTGTGAAGTGGGACCGAATGAGAGAGGAATGAGTCAGGTGTCTGGCAGAGTGCCACAGGTTCTGAGGTGCAGTCACGAGAGAGTCAGCTCTCGTTCTAATGCTTTTCAACAGACATGGGAATTCTCCGGTTGGAACATTATTGAAGATTTATGATAAAAACATTCTAAAGATTGATTCCATACTTAGTTTGACAAGTTTCTATGGGTTGTAACGGAACTTATTCAACTTTTCATCTGACGTTCGGCTGGACCTGAACGCGCTTTTGGATTTGTTTACCAAAAGCCCTAACAAAAGAAGCTATTTGGACATAAATGGACATTATCGAACAAAACAAACATTTATTGTGGAACTGCGATTCCTGGGAGTGTATTCTGATGAAGATCAAAGGTAAGTGAATATTTATAATGCTATTTATGACTAATGTTGACTACCCAATATGGCGGATATCTTTTTGGCTGCTTTGTTGTCTGAACGCTGTACTCCGAGTATTGCATGGTTCCCTTTTTCCGTAACTTTTTTTTACAAATCTGTCACAGCGGTTGCATTAAAGAGAAGTATATCTCTAATTCCATGTATAACACTTGTATTTTCATCAACATTTATATTGAGTATATCTGAAAATAGATGTGGCTTTCTGCACAATCACCGCATGTTTTAGGACTACTGAACGTAATGCGCCAATGTAAAATGAGATTTGATAGAAATATGCACTTTATCGAACAAAACATACATGTATTGTGTAACATGAAGTCCTATGAGTGTCATCTGATGAAGATCAAAGGTTGGTGATTAATTTTATCTCTATTTGTGCTTTTTGTGACTCCTCTCTTTGGCTGGAAAAATTGCTGTGTTTTTCTGTGAGTTGGTCGTGACCTAACATATTCGTGTGGTGCTTTCGCTGTAAAGCATTTTTGAAATCAGACACTGACTGGATTAACGAGAATTTTCTCTTTAAAATGGTGTAAAATACTTGTATGCTTGAGGAATTTTAATTATGAGACTTTTGTTGTTTTGAATTTGGCGCCCTGCACTTTCACTGGCTGTTGGCGAGGTGGGACGCTACCGTCCCACATATCCTAGAGAGGTTAACTTCTTGATGCACCCACCCCGTTAGCGGGATCATATTCGTCAACATCCGCTGAATTGCAGAGCGCTAAATTCAAATTAAATTACTAAAAATATTTAATTTTCATGAAATCACAAGTGCAATATAGCAAAACACAGCTTAGTTTGTTGTTAATCCACCTGGTGTGTCAGATTTCAAAAAAGCTTTTTGGCGAAAGCATACCAAGCGTTTATGTAAGGACATCTCTCTCAGCAGACAAAACATTAAACAGCTAGCAGCCAAGTAGATTGGTCACAAAAGTCAGAAAAGCAATACAAATTAATTGCTTACCTTTGATGATCTTCGGATGTTTGCACTCACGAGACTCCCAGTTACACAATAAATGTTCCCTTTGTTCCATAAAGATTATTTCTATATCCAAAATACCTCCATTTTGACTGGCGCGTTATATTCAGAAATCCACAGGCTCGAGAGGTCACGACCGGGCAGACGAAAATTCCAAATAGTATCCGTAAATTCCGTAGAAACATGTCAAACGTTTTTTATATTCAATCCTCAGGATGTTTTTACAATATATAATCGATAATATTTCAACCGGACGATAGCTTCTTCAATAGGAGAGAGAGAAAAAACGTCTGCTCCACTCTGTTGCGCATGCAAAACGCTGCTGGCACCCAGCCATCCAATGGCACGCTGTGATCTTTCTCGCTCATTTTTCAAAATAAAAGCCTGAAACTATGTCTAAAGACTGTTCACAACAGGTGGAAGCCATAGGACAAGGAATCTGGTTGATATCCCTTTAAATGGAGTGAAGGCAGGCAATGGAACAGAGAGCTTTCAGGAAAAACAGCACTTCCGGGTTGGATTTTCCTCAGGTTTTCGCCTGCAATATCAGTTCTGTTAAGACAATATTTTGACAGTTTTGGAAACTTTAGAGTGTTTTCTATCATAATCTGACAATTATATGCATATTCATGATTCTGGGCCTGACAAATAGGCAGTTTCATTTGGGTATGTTTTTCATCCAAACATCAAAATACTGCCCCCTACACTCAACAGGTTAAAGCCTTGTAAGTAAGAGTTTCACGGTAAGGTATACATACACCTGTTGTATTCGGCGCATGTGACAAATAAAATGTTATTTGATCTATCGTTCTTGTAATTTATTTTGCCTGGTCAGAATCAGTTGTGAAGGGCTGCTTCAATTCAGAGGGGAGACGAAGTTGTTGGGTTTTTTGTCTCCAGTGGTAGGAATACTGAGGTAATGTCGAAGTAAATGTGTCAACATGTTTCATGTTTGAGGTGTTGGCAGCTGCATATGCTATTCTCGTTGAGCAGTGGAGACAATCTCTGTCCATTGGCGTTTTACTCTTGTGGGAAGCCAAAATGTCCCCAAACTGGAGATTAACCAATGGAGAATCCTCCTCGTCTATCGACCCCAACCCTCGCCATCGTACAGAACTAGTTCCCGGCTGCGCCTCACAAAAAGGACAGCTTGAAATACACCAATTAAGATTCTAATTTTGATTACAATGTGTGCATAGGCTCTAGTTGTCTGACGGAATAGCCTGAAAACAAAATGATGCTCAGATTTACTCAAGAGGCACACAACGTAGTGTAGGCACAGCCAATAAGCACAGTGTTAAATGTATTTTGGGTTGACAGTGCGGACCGAACCAAGATCCCCGTACCGAATGGTTTAGTCATTTAACTGTGTTTTTGCACGTTGACAGACTAAGAACTTCTGACTTGATTCAGTCTTCGCAAATCACGCCGCAATCATTGCTGTCGCTTCACTCTACACTAGCTTCGAGGGAGAATATAGAATATCTCCTCATTAAAAAATCATTAACGTTGATGATTCAGATGAATATAAGGGGCGTGACGAGTTTCCAAACTCTAATTGAATACTGAACTCTCATGGCCCCTTGCTCGGTGTTGTGAAAAGCCCAGAGGATTGTGTGTGCCTGCGTGTTCTGCAGTCACTCTTAAGTGTAGTACTTCGGTCCCTGCTGTGAAGACCATGTAAACTACCAGCATGTTTGGGCCCAACAAATCACTACTGACACAAACAAACAAAAATACCCGTTTAAATCGTCAGAGCCACAGGGCTGGAGCCACACATGATTTCCGCCCAGAGGGAGCGACTAGATTGAATCTCCTGATTCAAATCAAATGGTCAGTCAGTGTATGAGGTAGGAGTGGAGGGACAACGCCCATGTCACTTGACATGAAACAAACAAGTTAAAATAGCAGGTGAGATATTAAAGGAGTGTGTACAGTGGGGCAAAAAAAGTATTCCGTCAGCCACCAATTGTGCAAGTTCTCCCACTTAAAAAGATGAGGCCTGTAATTTTCATCATAGGTACACTTCAATTATGACAGAATCCAGAATCCAGAAAATCACATTGTACGATTTTTAATGAATTTATTTGCAAATGATGGTGGAAAATAAGTATTTGGTCAATAACAAAAGTTTCTCAACACTTTGTTATATACTCTTTGTTGGCAATGACAGAGGTCAAACGTTTTCTGTAAGTCTTCACAAGGTTCACACACTGTTGCTGGTATTTTGGCCCATTCCGCCATGCAGATCTCCTCTAGAGCAGTGATGTTTTGGGGCTGATGCCGGGTAACACGGACTTTCAACTCCCTCCAAAGATTTTCTATGGGGTTGAGATCTGGAGACTGGCTAGGCCACTCCAGGACCTTGAAATGCTTCTTACGAAGCCACTCCTTCGATGCCCGGGCGGTGTGTTTGGGATCATTGTCATGCTGAAAGACCCAGACACGTTTTATCTTCAATGCCCTTGCTGATGGAAGGAGGTTTTCACTCAATCTCACGATACATGGCCCCATTCATTCTTTCCTTTACACGGATCAGTCGTCCTGGTCCCTTTGCAGAAAAACAGCCCCAAAGCATGATGTTTCCACCCCCATGCTTCACAGTAGGTATGGTGTTCTTTGGATGCAACTCAGCATTCTTTGTCCTTCAAACATGACGAGTTGAGTTTTTACCAAAAAGTTATATCTTGGTTTCATCTGACCATATGACATTCTCCCAATCTTCTTCTGGATCATCCAAATGCTCTCTAGCAAACTTCAGACGGACCTGGACATGTACTGGCTTAAGCAGGGGGACACGTCTGGCACTGCAGCATTTGAGTCCCTGGCGGCGTAGTGTGTTACTGATGGTAGGCTTTGTTTCTTTGGTCCCAGTTCTCTGCAGGTCATTCACTAGGTCCCCCCGTGTGGTTCTGGGATTTTTGCTCACCGTTCTTGTGATCATTTTGACCCCATGGGGTGAGATCTTGCGTGGAGCCCCAGATCCAGGGAGATTATCAGTGGTCTTGTATGTCTTCCATTTCCTAATAATAGCTCCCACAGTTGATTTCTTCAAACCAAGCTGCTTACCTATTGCAGATTCAGTCTTCCCAGCCTGGTGCAGGTCTACAATTTTGTTTCTGGTGTCCTTTGACAGCTCTTTGGTCTTGGCCATAGTGGAGTTTGGAGTAGAACAGGTGCCATTAATATAGGTAACAAGTGGAGGACAGAGGAGCCTCTTAAAGAAGAAGTTACAGGTCTGTGAGAGCCAGAAATCTTGCTTGTTTGTAGGTGACCAAATACTTATTTTCCACCATAATTTGCAAATAAATTCATTAAAAATCCTACAATGTGATTTTCTGGATTTTTTTTCTCATTTTGTCTGTCATAGTTGAAAGTGTACCTATGATGAAAATTACAGGCCTCTCGTCTTTTTAAGTGGGAGAACTTGCACAACTGACTAAATGCTTTTTTGCCCCACTGTATGTGTTTTTCAAGACATCCGTGCAAGAAAGAAAACTGATGATCTAGACCAGTGGTTCCCACAGGGGTACTGGAGAAGACTCATGAGAAGACTAAAACGCACATGACGGGGTAGTTCAGGGGTACTCCGGGCAGAGAGAAATTCAGGTGGTGGTACAGTAACGGAAAAGGGATGGGAACCACTGATCTAGACTACACTAGATCTTCAGGGAGAGCCTCTGGAGCAGATCTAGTCAACTACAGCTCTACGTTAGTGGGATTTGTGGGCGTGGTTCTCTTACCTTCTTGCCAATGATCTTCTTCCTCATGAACTCGCGGGCCTCGAACATGTAGGGGATGTCGTAGATGGGACGGAAACGCTTGTCTTTGTCTTTGTTCTTCTCCTGCAGAGAGAAAGGAGAAAGAGAGAGAGAGAGACAGCGAGATACAGGATGAGAACGAGAGAAGGGGAAAGCAGAGGGGGACAGAAAGAGATAGTTATTAAAACGTATTCAAACACTGACTTCCAGCCATCCCTCTCATCCTTCTTGTTTCTCTGCCGTGGCCCCGGCTCCCTTTCCTTCTTTCTTCCCCACCAGTCTGAATCCCCACTGCACTGTTGTTTACCGTTCCCACTCAGGAGTCCTGTCACTGGGGAGATGGGATGAGGACTGGTGCCATTGTTCCATCTCGATCATAAACACCCCGGCATGAATGACAGCATCACACACACACAAACACGTGCAAATACACACAAGGCAGGAACAGAACATAAATAGAACCCATTTGCATTTTCAAAAGCGTTATTATTTTTTTGTCCTCCTTCAGTATCAGGAACAGACACACAGAAACAGGAACACAACAACAATTACAGTGAATGACAAACACACCCACACAAAGAAATGACACGCACAAATGCAAAATGAAATAAGGCTATGGATTACAATAGCTCTGTGTTTGCCGCCCATTCTATAAAGACCATTATTATCTCTCCACCACACACACACACGGCGCTCGCCCTTTCCTCTCCTCCTTTGGGATGTTCTACTCGTTCTCCTTGTATCGGTGCTGACACGTGTGCTGTGCAGCTGAGCATATGGAAAGTTCTGGAGAAGAGGCAACAGGGGGCAGTGTCTCTCACAGGAGCATGGGCTTTGGGTGGAGAAGCCCACCCCTCACTTTATAGAAAGAGAAACCAGCGTTACAAAACTGTGCCCACACCCACGCTCCATTTCCCTTGGAACAGATTCCCTCTGAATGTGCCTACCTACGCTAGCCTAGCGCCCTTAGCAATTAGAGAACATTGTTCAAAAGAGTTGACCTGACCGTGTGAGCCAGGCACCCGACTTCACAGGAGGGACTCCAGCCATGGCAGAAATCACAATCTTAACCACCTAATGTGGTTTCCGTTAACCTTGGCCAAAGTGTAATGATGTTTGGGTCAATAAGCCACCCACTCTCCTCACTCTCCCCCCCACCACCCCTCTCTCCAGCTCAGTGAAGCGCAGTGCTTTTGAGAGGTAAGCTAATCAATCTCACACCTAGCCAATGGAACTCCCCTCCTGCTGATTCCCAGAGCCGCCGACCTCCATTTTGTTTCTGCTGGGGCTTCACAAAGGCCTTTCATTGAAGCTCGGTTACCTTGGGATGAGAGGGTCTTTGGTATACTGCCTAGGGACTGAATCCACCATGATGTGTCTAAGGAGGTTTACCACATGACCTTTACCTCGGTGCACAGTTACATGGGTGTTAATAGGCTTTCACGGACTCTCTGAAACTCCTCCATTTTGTGCCTGCCAAGGCCCATTATCAGCTGATGGTACCATGCCCAGATACAACTACACTTGGGTCAAGACTACTCACGCTACTTCACCTCGCAGAAAGACACTCAAACATTTGTTAATGAGGTGTTTCGCTCAAGAAAGGATCCAAGTCAGGAGGGAAAAATACCTAAATGTCAGCTGTACTGTATTGTGCCAATTAGAGAGAGAGCGAGAGACACACACACACACACACACAGAGAGAGACAGAGGACACAGACCTATCGTCTCCCCTGTTCTACAGGAGTGTGAAACCCATCAGGAGGAACAAGAGGAGGAGAGAAAGAAGACTGACAGATAGCAAGGCACACAGAGATTTGAGGAGGAAGATGAGGAAAAGAGAGAGGGGAAGAGAGGACATCCTCTATCCATCTAAATCTCAAACTATAAATATCTGTGGAGATTCTATCCCCTAGAGCGGACACAACGAGCCCATGTGACCCAAGGACACATCTAATGTCACCTTGTGTGAGGACACAGCGTCCCAGTAACCATGGCAATGGAACACACAAATAAAAGTGGCTGGGAGCGAGAGATGGAACGAAAAGGCCCCAAAATCACTTTTCTTTTATCTTCTTTTTTTTAGAGGGCCATAAAATGATTCCACAAGGCCCGGGAATAGATAGGCGGCATTGATCCGCAGGAACCACACAATATTTTACCATGCGATGGGTCTAATGCATTTTGTATGACTCCAGCTACTGAGGCTCCACATAAACCGGCCATATAAACTAATATACTGTTCTACGGTCAACAATTGGCGATGTCTAACGTCAGACTCATCCTGCTTCCACCTTTTACAGCGCATGAAAGAAAATGCTCTGCCCATTTCACAGTCCTGTAGGCCTATTGATGTTCATGGTAGGTAGCGTGTCTGTACAATACACACTCAAGCTAACTTTTAAGGCCTCAAAGGATGGCATCGATCTGTGATAAATGACGCAGGGCAGAGAGAAACAGGGGACGTGTTCTAATTCCCATTTAAGCCATCATTCCCTGCATTAACAGTGACAATTTTGAAAGACGACACAGACAGAAAGGCATTTCAGAGGATTGAGCCAGTTGGATATATAACTGTACGGATACTGTAAATAGAATGAATTCCCTGGTTTCCTGAAATCCTGGTTAGAGGATTTCTGGAATGTGGAGTTCCTTCTTATTCCCTCCTACCATGGAAAACCAGGGAATTTCTTGAAAAAGTTCCCGTAATTTTGCAGCCCTAAACAAGAGTTATCCATAATTCACTGACTGAACACAAAAGAGGAAATCATATAGAATGGGCTAGCTAGTCAACGTGAAAGTGTCTTGGAGTCAGATCCCCCGTCCTTTCCCCCACCAGTATATCCAATGCTACAACTGAAGGTTGTAGAGAAAGTCCTATTTGATGGCGATGCACTTAGTCCCAACGTGACACTAATATCAACATAATTCCCTCTGGGACTTATACTCTATTGGGGTAAATTCCTTTCACTATAAATGACCCCTGGTTGAGACTAAATGTATGACTAGCACAAAAACATGACGCTGGCTTGTAAATAGCTGCATAGCTGTAGGGGATTGAAAAAAAACAAGTAGGGGGGGGTCACGACCTACTGACCCTGAGGATGGGGGTCATGTGGTGTGGAATGTGCTGGTATGGGGGAGGAGTGTGGGATTGGGGATGTGTGCGTGTGTGTGTGTACAGTGCCTTGTTAAAGTATTCCGACCCCATGGATTTCTTCACATTTTATTGTTACAAAGTGGGATTCAAATTGATGTCTTTTTTTTTTAACCAACAATTACACAAATTACTCTGTCAAAAAGGTTGTTTTTTAAGATACAAAAACTTCAACAAAAACAGCTTCATGAGTGTTATGTTATATACATGTTATATACACCTTTGCCATTGTGTACAGCTGTTAGTCTTCTTGGGTAAGTCTATAAGAGCGTTTTTCCACACCTGGATTGTGCCATATTTGCCCATTATTATTTTCAAAATTCTTCAAGGTTTGTCAAGATGCTGGAGATCATGGCTAGACAGCAATTTTCAAGTCCTGCCATAGATTTCCAAGCAGATGTAGGTCCAAACTGTAACTTGGCCACTCAGGAACATACACTGTCTTTCTTGGTAAGCAACTCCAGTGTAGATTTGGCCTTGTGTTTTAGGTTGTTGTCCTGCTGAATGGGGAAATCCTCTCCCAGTCTCTGGTGTAAAGCAGACTGAAGCAGGGATGTTGCTTTTGCTTAGCTCCATTCAGTTTCTTTTTATCCTGAAAAACTCCCCAGTATTTGGCGATGTCAAGCATACCCATACCATGATACATCCACCACCATGCTGGAAAATGAGGCAGTTCCGCAGTGATATGTTGGATTTGCCCCAAACAGAAGGCTTTGCATTTAGACCAAAAAGTATATTCCTTTGCTGTGTATATTTGCAGGATTACTTCAGTGACTTTTTGTAAACAAGAAGCATGTTTCTGACTGTTCTGTATTCTTCTATTCACGCTGTCATTTAGTTCATCATTGTGGCGTCATTACAATATCGATCCATCCTCAGCTTTCTCCCATCACAGACACTGAACTTTGTTCATTTCAAAATCAACAACGGCTTCATGGTAACATCCCTGAGCAGTTTCCATCACCACCTGCACCTCAGAAGAAAGACTGCATCTTTGAGGTGCCTGAGTGGTTTGATACATGATCCACAGCATAATTACTAACTTCACCGTGCATCGAGATATATTCAGTGTCTGATTTGTTATTGTTACTCATCTACCAATCACTGCCCTTCTTTATGAGGCTTTCAAAAAGCTTCCTTGGTCTTTGTAGTTGAATCTGTGCTTGAAATTCAATACTTGACTGAGGGACCTTACAGATGTATGTACACTACCGGTCAAAAGATTTAGAACACCTACTCACTCAAGGGTTTCACTTTATTTGTACTGTTTTCTACATTGTAGAATAATAGTGAAGACCTCAAAACGATGAAATAACACACATCGAATCATGCAGGAACCAAAAAAGTGTTTATATTTTAGATTCTTCAAAGTAGCCACCCTTTGCCTTGATGACAGCTTTGCTTTGAGATTGAGATTGTTTGGGATGAGTCAGACAGCAGAGTGAAGGAAAAACAGCCAACAAGTGCTCAGTATATGTGGGAACTCCTTCAAGACTGTTGAAAAGCATTCCTGGTGAAGCTGTTTGAGAGAATGCCAAGAGTGTGCAAAGCTGTCATCAAGGCAAAGGGTGGCTATTTGAAGAATTTAACACTTATTTGGTTACTACACTATTCCATGTGTTATTTCATAGTTTTGATGTCTTCGCCATTATTCTACAATGTAGAAAATAGTAAAAAAGAAAAACCCTTGAAATGTTCTAAAAACTTTTGAACGGTAGTGTGTGTGTGTGTCCCCGTTTTGGGGTGGCAGGTAGCCTAGGGGTTAGGGCGTTGGACTAGTAACTAGTAACCGAAAGGTTGCTGGATCGAATCCCCGAGCTGACAAGGTAAAAATCTGTCTTTCTGCCCCGGTAGGCCAGCATTGTAAATAAGAATTTGTTCTTAACGGACTTGCTTAGTTTAATAAAGGTTCAATAGAAAGCCACATCGTAGTCCTATACTCATTTAGCCTTGACAAAAAAAAATAAAAAAAGAGGCTTAATATTTAAGCAACAACTATATTTTAGTTCACTTTTTATTCATTTCTTTTAAACGAATAAACAAAGTATTTTACAAAAACAAAATAATTCAATGCGTTGTAATCCCACTTTGTAACACAAACTGAAGAAATCCAAAAGGGCCTGAAAACTTTTGCAAGGTGCTGCGCGTGGAGTGCATTTTGTGTGCGTGCAGACGCCGCAGTGTGTGTATGGCGTGGGCACGCTGGATAGCCTGTAGAGAGAGAGAACGAACATTGAAGATGGAACTGTACATTGGGGGCCTTAGAGAAACGACATTTAAGACTGACTGCATGTGTAAAGATCTCCCTAAATAAATGAGCATGAAACTGTTGTAGAGAGAGAGGGACGGAGGGAGGGAAAGAGGAGCACACAGTACCTGAAGCTTTAATACAAGACATACATGGCGCTAGCTCACAAACACAAACACACCCCAGCCATGTCAACAAGCACTGTGCTTACTTACACACACACACACACACACACACACACACCAACTCCTGGGTTCTCCTGGAACTCATTAATGATAGAATGTTTATATTTGAAGATAGCAGAGAGACCAGTATCTTTGGCACATGACATGGACTATAGAAAGTGGATTAGCTGAAGAGACTGGTACTCAAGCAGCAGTCATCCATCTTCCACACACCGACACACTGACACACTCTCACTACAACATCCCCACCCTCTACGATCTTCAACGACAAACTTTTTTTATTTTTTTATTTAAAATCCGAGTGCTCCTTTTTCTGTTTCTGGAAGAGTCATCGTGTGAAGTATCCTGAGGTAAGATGTTTTTATTTAACATCCGAGTGCTACTTTTTCTGTTTCTGGAAGAGTCATCGTGTGAAGTATCCTGAGGTAAGATGTTTTTACTTATTAAAGTCATAGCAGCTGTCCCCGTTTCTCTTGCCTCTGGGTATGTTTTCCATACTACCACATCACACAGTGCTACGCAGGTTGACCCATTGACGTAGCTAGCTAACACACTCCCCGCTAACTCCACTGTCAATCTCACTGAGATCATCATCATCTCCTCCTCCTCTGCTTACTCTATCGTAGGCGATGACATACGAGCTGCTGGGTTGTGCGTGGGCCAAAAACTTTCAGCCAATCGCAGGCAAGGAGCACGGGGTCCAACCGGCGTATGGGGAAATGTCAAACAGCCAATGGGGTGTGAGATGATTCACGGGGGAAGTGCAGTGGGACGACCCCAGATGACGGGGTCAGTGCGCCACGCTGGAGGCCACAGGCACAACAAAATGAAGAGAACGCATGGAGAGACATGAGGGAGGAAGGGGGGGTATGAAGGCATGAGGGAGTGAGATAGATGGCGAGAGAACAAGAGGGGTGAGGGCATGAGCAGAGCAAAACAGAGGGGAAGAACTACAGAAAATAACATCTTCCACTAAATACAAACAGACTGCAAAATAACACCAGGCACTTTGATGGCAAAATAGATACTATACGCAGATGACACACAAAGTTTAGCTGTAGAGATGAAAGGAAGCTATTCTGTCCGCATAAGTATGAGACATACACACTAGCTACAGCAAAGAGTCAGAACTATACATTCCACCTAAGGATGAGACACTTCCTGTGTTGGTTCCCATTACATAAAGACAACGGTTTGTCGTCATCTCTTATGCTATACGTTAAGCCCCCATTACACACACACAGGGAGGGAGTGGGTATAACAGTGACTCATTGAGCTGTTCTGACATCTCCCCCCTCTACTATTGTGTTTTCTCCAGGCTTGTCCTGCTGCCTACTACTGCTGCAGAGGCTGGCTGGAGAGAGGGGGAGGGGGAAAAAAGCTGACTCCAACCCGGCCTGCTCAAAATAACTCGCATCTGAAAATACACCACTGCCACACCAGAGGAGAGGAGAGAGGGAAGGAGACAGATGGGAGGGATGAGAAAGTAAGAGGGGAAGAGTACATGGTTGAGTGAAAAAGAGAACAGAGAGGCACCCAGAGGGGGGAGAGAGAGGAAGCTAAGCCTAAAAAGGGTTGGTACCCTTAACATGAAGTCACGTTTCACTGTGGCTAGTCACCATTGGTCCCACAGCCTGTCAATCAAAGGTCATGTCATGTCCCATGGTTGGAGGAAGTCCCAGCAACCAGAAAGGGAAAGAGAGAGGGGGGAAGGGGGGTCATGCAGAAGAGCAGAAGGTTTGGCAGCGATTGTCACTGGTCATCGCATCTGGCCCTGGAACCTCCCCATACGGCCACACACACACAGGACTGGCCCTAGAACCTCCCCATACGGCCACACACACACAGGACTGGCCCTGGAACCTCCCCATACGGCCACACACACACAGGACTGGCCCTGGAACCTCCCCATACGGCCACACACACACAGGACTGGCCCTGGAACCTCCCCATACGGCCACACACACACACACAGGACTAGCCCTGGAACCTCCCCATACGGCCACACACACACAGGACTGGCCCTGGAACCTCCCCATATGGCCACACACACACAGGACTGGCCCTGGAACCTCCCCATACGGCCACACACACACACACACAGGACTGGCCCTGGAACCTCCCCATACGGCCACACACACACACAGGACTGGCCCTGGACCTCCCCATACGGCCACACACACACACGACTGGCCCTGGAACCTCCCCATACGGCCACACACACACAGGACTGGCCCTGGAACCTCCCCATACGGCCACACACACAGGACAGGCCCTGGAACCTCCCCATATGGCCACACACACACAGGACTGGCCCTGGAACCTCCCCATACGGCCACACACACACAGACAGAGGACAGGCCCTGGAACCTCCCCATACGGCCACACACACAGGACTGGCCCTGGAACCTCCCCATACGGCCACACACACACACAGACAGAGGACAGGCCCTGGAACCTCCCCATACGGCCACACACACACACAGGACTGGCCCTGGAACCTCCCCATACGACCACACACACACACACACACAGAGGACAGGCCCTGGAACCTCCCCATACGGCCACACACACAGGAATGGCCCTGGAAACTCCCCAAAGTCCCAATTCAGCTTGGAGGGACAGGGAGGGGGTACCCGGTCTTTTACTGTGGACCTGAGGGAGGTCACAGAAGGCACTGTAGCAACAAGCTGTGAGCGTGCGCGTAAGACTACTTATGAGAAGCCAAATCCAGTCTGTCTACTGACACAACCAGCTTAGGAGAACATGTGTGGGCTTCCTAACTAAATCAGGCAACTGATCAGGAGTGAGATTAGCATTTAGCAGACATCTGGCAGTAGGGAAAGCAGGGCTAGCAGAGATGTCACCCTACACGTACGTGGTGACATTTCTGTTACCCCGGAAACACGTCAGACAACTGGACCAGCAACTTTCTCTCAAGGACAAATGCTGTAGTGTGTCAGTATGCATGTATCCTTCCTACTCTGGGCGTCGCTTTTGGCCTTTACGTAACACTAGGGTTAGCTAATAGAACAGAGACAGAGCCACAGAGACAGAGCCACAGAGACAGAGCCACAGAGACAGAGCCACAGAGACAGAGCCACAGAGACAGAGCCACAGAGACAGAGCCACAGAGACAGAGCCACAGAGACAGAGCCACAGAGACAGAGCCACAGAGACAGAGCCACAGAGACAGAGCCACAGAGACAGAGCCACAGACAGCAGTGAAAGCACATCTTTGTCTCCATATGCTGGTCTTAACCCCTCTCCCAGCCTTCCCCAAACATACGACCGTGCAATGGAGCACAAAGTACATGCTGTCAACGCATCTGGTACAGCCAGAGAGGGAGAAAGAGGGGGGGTTACAGAGAGAGAACTACAGAAAAGGAGAGAGAGGGATACAGAGAGAGCTACAGAAAAAGAGGGAGAGAATAGAGGGCAGGGAGATTGAAGAGATGGTGGAGGAGGAGTGGGTGGATGGATGAAGAGAGATGCAGACATGCCTGTCACAACAAAGGAAGCAAAGGCATACTGTACAGACACACTGGCCAATGAGGGAAGCAATGACTACAAAGGATAAAGAGTGAAAAACACAGACACACAAAGAGCTACCTGAGCACTATACTATGAATCAGGTTTGAGGAGTTATTGAGGTAACTTTGCACAACTCTGAGTTCAACTTAGAATAACCAGTATTACAAAAGTCAGATGCCTTTTAGCCAGGTAAAAATGTTTATCCCAAAGAATCCTTCAGAACTAAAAGGCTACCTCAGAGCTAACTCAATTTATCCTGAATGAAGTGTCCTAGCCAAGAGTTGAGGACCAATGAAATCAGATATCCTCCCTCTTGCAGAGATTACATCATCATCTCCTTCATTTGAAGAAGACTACTGATTAAATATTTTATTAAATCAAATTTATTTTCAGCAAACTTAACATGTGTAAATATTTGTATGAACATAACAAGAATCAACAACAGACATAAGCTGAACAAGTTCCACAGACATGTGACGAACAGAAAAGGAATAATGTGTCCCTGAACAAAGGGGGGGGGTCACAATCAAAAGTAAGTCAGTATCTGTGGCCACCAGCTGCATTAAGTACTGCAGTGCATCTCCTCCTCATGGACTGCACCAGCTTTGCCAGTTCTTGCTGTTAGATGTTACCCCACTCTTCCACCAGGGTTACCTGCAAGTTCCCAGACATTTCTGGGGGGAACGGCCCTAGTCCTCACCCTCCGATCCAACAGGTCCCGGACATTTCTGGGGGGGAACGGCCCTAGTCCTCACCCTCCGTTCCAACAGGTCCCGGACATTTCTGGGGGGGAACGGCCCTAGACCTCACCCTCCGATCCAACAGGTCCCAGACATTTCTGGGGGGAACGGCCCTAGTCCTCACCTTCCGATCCAAAAGGTCCCGGACATTTCTGGGGGGAACTGCCCTAGTCCTCACCCTCCGATCCAACAGGTCCCAGACATTTCTGGAGGGAACTGCCCTAGTCCTCACCCTCCGATCCAACAGGTCCCAGACATTTCTAGAGGGAACTGCCCTAGTCCTCATCCTCCGATCCAACAGGTCCCAGACATTTCTGGAGGGAACTGCCTTAGTCATCACCCTCCGATCCAACAGGTCCCAGACATTTCTGGATGGAATGGCTCTAGTCCTCACCCTCCGATCCAACAGGTCCCAGACATTTCTGGGGGGGAATGGCCCTAGTCCTCACCCTCAGATCCAACAGGTCCCAGACATTTCTGAGGGGAATGGTCCTAGCCCTCACTCTCCGATCCAACAGGTCCCAGGCATGCTCAATGGGATTGTGATCCAGGTTCTTCAATGGCCATGGCAGAACACTGACATTCCTGCCTTGCAGGAAAACACGCACAGAAGGAGCAGTATGGCTGGTGGCATTGTCATGCTGGAGGGTCATATGGGAATGAGGGAGGAGGATGTCTTCCTTGTAATGCACAGCGTTGAGATTGGACTGAGCTTGTTGTCATTGCAGGCAATGATGCTGTGACACAGCGCCCCAGACCATGACGGACCCTCCACCTCCAAATCGATCCTGCTCCAGAGTACAAGCCTCGGTGTAACGCTCATTCCTTCGACAATAAACGCGAATCCGACCATCACCCCTGGTGAGACAAAACCGCCACTCGTCAGTGAAGATCACTTTTTGCCAGTCCTGTCTGGTCCATGCGTTGTTGGCAGTGATGTCTGGTTAGGACCTGCCTTAAAACAGGCCTACAAGCCCTCAGTCCAGCCTCTCTCAGCCTATTGCAGACAGTCTGAGCACTGATGGAGAGATTGTGCATTCCTGGTGTAACTCGGGCAGTTGATGTTGCCATCCTGTACCTGTCCCGCAGGTGTGATGTTAGGATGTACCGATCCTGTGCAGGTGTGGTTACACGTGGTCTGCCACTGCGAGGACAATTCACCGCGAGGACAATCAGCTCGTTCATTGAACAAGCATGGGAAACAGTGTACAATGAAGACCTGTGTAGTTATTTGGATTATTACTAATTATCTTTGAAAGACAGGGTCCTGAAATAGGAAGTTTATTTTTTTGCTGAGTTGATGTATTATATGTCTATGGCCACAAGGTAAAGTAGGAGTGAGAGGTGGAAGGAAAAGATACCTGTGCATTGATCAGCACAGCAAAGACGGCATTAACGATAAGTAATAAAATAAAGACAATTCTAAGTCTATTTCACACCATAGGATTGATGTTTCAGCATCGTCTCAATGCACGAGCAGTTACAAGCCTGCTAGAGTTAGTGGCAGGTGGATGAGTAATACGGATGAAGCCTGAGATAATTGAGACAGGGGACAGAGAATTGAGACAGGGGACAGAGAATTGAGACAGGGGACAGAGAATTGAGACAGGGGACAGAGAATTGAGACAGGGGACAGAGAATGAGACAAGGGGACAGAGAATGAGACAGGGGACAGAGAATGAGACAGGGGACAGAGAATGAAAGCAATAAGGGTGAAAGGGAAGGGAACAGGGGGAAAGAAGGAGAGGGACAAAGAGGAGGAGTAAAGTATTCTCCTAATGATCTGAGACACTAACAATGGAAGGGGGTGAGGAGGAGGGGAAGATGCAGCATGAAGGGTAATAGAAGAAAAAGTGTCAAATCTATGAGCCTCCGACTGCTAAACATGGTCTATACTGACAGATTAATGTTCTCCCTTCTGCAATAATTAAACATTACAATATGAATAGAAATCCCCATGACGATCTTCAGATACCTTCCAGTCTAAATTAGAAGAGATTATGCCAGTCTGAGTAGGCTATCAAAAAACAAATAAAGATACAAATCAGACATTAAAAAAGCTTTAACCAGGAATACACTTCATTTTAATGTGTATTGTGCTCATTTCGGTATAAGACAACAAGCGTTTTAAATCCACCTGCCGACTAGTAAGTATTGGAAGGTATTCCAAACCAACAGACAAAAGGCCTGCAGCATATATTTTCTCCTACACTGCCTTGTCCACAGCCGTATCTGTCCAAAACACCTGAGCACCCAGTACAGGGTTTGTGGGGTGCAGGCTTTCGTTCCAGCCAAGCAGCAACACACCCGATTCTACTCATCACCAATCAAGACTGATGAGTTGAAGTAGACGTGTTGCTGTGTTGCTGCTTGGCTAGAACAAAAGCCTGCAATCACACTGGCCCCGTTGTACAATGAGGTGTATCCTACGTAATGAACTGCCTATGAGAAGATATTGAGCCACTCTTGGTAGGAAACAACGTTCTGTCCTCACAGGGATTCCAGCCCACTCAGAACACCCAACACTTACAGCAACGCATTAACATCTCAGTCATTTAGGAGACTGCAGACATTTTTCATTCATTCGTTTTAGATACATCAGTCAGCACATTGGTGACTAATAGTTATTGTCAGCACCATTAAATACAGTACAATAATTCACCAATGAGGCTTTCTTTTGTATGTCACTCTTCTTTGCCTTCCAGCCACAAAGAGCTATGAGATAATAGTCCAAATTGAACTGGCTTGCGTCAGAAACAAAAAGCCTGTTACTGCCCACAAGAGGTACTCAACTTTGCTCTCAGGACTCGAGGCCATAGAAGTAGGATTCTTCTGCTAACTGCTCCTCTCCAATACCAACGACTCCCTATTGACGCAGGCTGAAGGACAGTGGAAGAGAAGGCTGGCATACTGAATGTACTACTAGGAACAATACAGGTAGGACAAAGGGAAACAGGAAATGCCTCCTCAGTCTCCTCAGTCTCCTCAGTCTCGGTTAGAGCTGAACCATCACGCAATCATAGTCATGGTAGAAGTTGTTTCCGGTCCTCAACACTGATCTAGGATCAGATTACCCAACCCACATTAGAGGGGATGGTAAACTGGCCTGGTATCAGTGGTAAGGGGGTACCATGCAGTCACTATATAGGGAACAGGGTGCCATTTCAGACAAAGCCCAGCCTCAGGGAGGAAATAAGGGGCAACCCGGGCTCCTGAGAGGCGCAGCGGTCTAAGGCACTGCATCTCAGTGCAAGAGGCGTCACTACAGTCCCTGGTTCGTATCCAGGCTGCATCACATCTGGCCGTGATTATGAATCCCATAGGGTGGCGCACAATTGGCCCAGCGTCGGCCGGGGTTAGCCGGGGTAGGCTGTCGTTGTAAATAAGAATTTGTTCTTAACCGACTTGCCTAGTTAAATAAAACGTTTTTTATTTTTAATTACCAGTTACACTGAGTGCCGAATCATCATCATGGGGCCAATAGCAGACGGGGTCAGGGGTCGCCAGCTAATTCCAGTGTGGTTGTTCTGGCGATGGCCACATGACTAAATTTAGCTACTGTTCTTCTTCCATCATTAAGAGCTCCATTAAAAAACTATTTCTGTCCAGCTCTCTCTTTTCAATTTATACCCGACCAGAGAGAGACAAATCTGATTAGGACTCTAGCAGGGCTTAGATGGGAGGAAACACAAATGGAGGAGTGGAGATATACAGGCGTGGATGTGGTAGGGCTGTGTGTTTGTTGAGTACAAGAAGGGAACAGACTGAAAGTTGTGTTCTGATACCATGAGTGTGACAGAGTAGTGACCGGTTAAGTATGCGTGCCTGGTGACAGTGAGTGTGCATGCTTGTCTTACAGTGGTGACTGGGAGTACATGAGAGGTGAATGACAGTGTGTGTATTTTGTCTCTCATTGTGTGCACGCGGCGAGCTGTGAGTAAGGGAAAGGATGGATCAGCCCACTTCTCTGCAGCAATCAAACACACAGAGGTGGGTGGGAGAGAGAGAGAAAGACAGACAGACAGACAGACAGAGAGAAGAGACCGAGAGACAGACAAGGAATGCCTTTTCAAAGAAGACTGGGAGAGGGAAAGGGCCCACATCAACGCTTTCCAAACAGTGGCTCTGACAGCAGGCGCCCCTATGGAGCTGGTAATGATCCTCTGTGTCAGGGTGGCCAAGCCAAGGACAAGACACCAACACACAACACAAAGATATAGCGACGGGGGGGTGCGTACCTCGCCCTCGATCCTGGGGGGTCGGATGCTGGACAAGTGGATGGTCTTGTACTCGCCAGAGTTAAGCTTGACCACGACGGCGTCCGCATTGACGACCTGCATCACCTGGGAGAGAGGGAGAAAAGGAGAGAGAGAGAAGGGGAGGGTGAGAGGGATGTAGAAAGGGAGGGGTGAGAGAGAATGGGGAGAAATATTGTGGGAGAAAGAAGGGAAGGGGCACAGAGATGGTGGGATAGAGTGGGGAGGGAGGAGAGAGTGGAGAGAGAGAGGGAGAGAGGTTAGTGAGGAAGGCATCGCGGCTCCATTTGGAGGACAGAGAGGACAGCTGCTTTCAAGAGAATTGGCTCTGTGGGCTGAGCTGAACTGAGCCTAGTTTAAACAGAGCAGAGCACAGAGAGAGCGAAGGCTTTAGTCCGACAACAAACAATTCAAATGGTATTCATCACATGCTTCGTAAACAACAAGGTGTAGACCAACAGTGAAATGCTTAGCTACGGGCCCTTCCCAACAATAGACACAGAAAACAGAAATAGAAAAAGTCAAATGTGTAAAAAATTATAATAAATACAGAGTAACAGTAACTTGGCTCTATACACAGAGTAACAGTGACGTGGCTCTATACACAGAGTAACAGTAACGTGGCTCTATACACAGAGTAACAGTAACGTGGCTCTATACACAGAGTAACAGTAACGTGGCTCTATACACAGAGTAACAGTAACGTGGCTCTATACACAGAGTAACAGTAACTTGGCTCTATACACAGAGTAACAGTAACGTGGCTCTATACACAGAGTAACAGTAACGTGGCTCTATACACAGAGTAACAGTAACGTGGCTCTATACACAGAGTAACAGTAACTTGGCTCTATACACAGAGTAACAGTAACTTGGCTCTATACACAGAGTAACAGTAACGTGGCTCTATACACAGAGTAACAGTAACGTGGCTCTATACACAGAGTAACAGTAACGTGGCTCTATACACAGAGTAACAGTAACGTGGCTCTATACACAGAGTAACAGTAACGTGGCTCTATACACAGAGTAACAGTAACTTGGCTCTATACACAGAGTAACAGTAACGTGGCTCTATACACAGAGTAACAGTAACGTGGCTCTATACACAGAGTAACAGTAACGTGGCTCTATACACAGAGTAACAGTAACGTGGCTCTATACACAGAGTAACAGTAACGTGGCTCTATACACAGAGTAACAGTAACGTGGCTCTATACACAGAGTAACAGTACTGAGTCAACATGCTGAGTAACAGTAACGTGGCTCTATACACAGAGTAACAGTAACGTGGCTCTATACACAGAGTAACAGTAACTTGGCTCTATACACAGAGTAACAGTAACGTGGCTCTATACACAGAGTAACAGTAACGTGGCTCTATACACAGAGTAACAGTAACGTGGCTCTATACACAGAGTAACAGTAACGTGGCTCTATACACAGAGTAACAGTAACGTGGCTCTATACACAGAGTAACAGTAACGTGGCTCTATACACAGAGTAACAGTAACTTGGCTCTATACACAGAGTAACAGTAACATGGCTCTATACACAGAGTAACAGTACTGAGTCAACATGCTGAGGAACATGGTAATTGAGGTAGATATTAGGGCTGGGCGACATGGCAAATCAATTATCACGATATCGCTATATTTTTTCCATTCGATATCCATAATTATCACGATATTAATCAAATAATGTTTAAAAAGGTGCATATCTGCTTCAGACTCAAGAATGCCTAATGCCTGAACAAACCACTGGGCAGGTTAAGAGCGTAGGGGCGGCAGGTAGCCTAGTGGTTAGAGCGTAGGGGCGGCAGGTAGCCTAGTGGTTAGAGCGTAGGGGCGGCAGGTAGCCTAGTGGTTAGAGCGTAGGGGCGGCAGGTAGCCTAGTGGTTAGAGCGTAGGGGCGGCAGGTAGCCTAGTGGTTAGAGCATAGGGGCGGCAGG
Source organism: Oncorhynchus mykiss (assembly GCF_013265735.2). Taxonomy (NCBI): domain Eukaryota; kingdom Metazoa; phylum Chordata; class Actinopteri; order Salmoniformes; family Salmonidae; genus Oncorhynchus; species Oncorhynchus mykiss. The sequence continues at coordinate 64,359,168 of NC_048579.1, forward strand.
TAGCCTAGTGGTTAGAGCGTAGGGGCGGCAGGTAGCCTAGTGGTTAGAGCGTAGGGGCGGCAGGTAGCCTAGTGGTTAGAGCGTAGGGGCGGCAGGTAGCCTAGTGGTTAGAGCGTAGGGGCGGCAGGTAGCCTAGTGGTTAGAGCGTAGGGGCGGCAGGTAGCTTAGTGGTTAGAGCGTTGGGCCAGTAACCAGCAGGTAGCCTAGTGGTTAGAGCGTTGGGCCAGTAACCAGCAGGTAGCCTAGTGGTTAGAGCGTTGGGCCAGTAACCAGCAGGTAGCCTAGTGGTTAGAGCATTGGGCCAGTAACCAGCAGGTAGCCTAGTGGTTAGAGCGTTGGGCCAGTAACCAGCAGGTAGCCTAGTGGTTAGAGCGTTGGGCCAGTAACCAGCAGGTAGCCTAGTGGTTAGAGCATTGGGCCAGTAACCAGCAGGTAGCCTAGTGGTTAGAGCGTTGGGCCAATAACCGAAAGGTTGCTAGATGGAATCCCTGAGCTGACAAGGTAAAAATCTGTCATTCTACCCCTGAACAAAGCAGTTGGCCTACCGGGGAACAGTGGGTTGTAATTGTAAATAAGAAGTTGTTCTTAACTGACTTGCCTAGTTAAATAAAGGTTACATTTGTTTTCATTATGTGAGCTACACAAAATGATACTTTAAGCAAAATTGTTCCACGTTTGTGGCCAGGGAGCACGTACCTGGGGTCAATTAAATTGATAAGCCTCTTGAAACCTTCCTTTTTGACTGTGCTAATTGGTAGCATATCCTTAGCAATGCAATGCATAATAGCATTTGTGATGTCTGTCTTTTCGATATTTGCTTGTAGGGCATAAACGCTGTCAGTGTTGACTGCTTCGGGCAAACATCCCTAGATTGGCTGGTGCTAGAGGGGCGTTTATCAACACCGTGCTGCAAACTCAAACATCCCTAGATTGGCTGGTGCTAGAGGGGCGTTTATCAACACCGTGCTGCAAACTCAAACATCCCTAGATTGGCTGGTGCTAGAGGGGCGTTTATCAACACCGTGCTGCAAACTCAAACATCCCTAGATTGGCTGGTGCTAGAGGGGCGTTTATCAACACCGTGCTGCAAACTCAAACATCCCTAGATTGGCTGGTGCTAGAGGGGCGTTTATCAACACCGTGCTGCAAACTCAAACATCCCTAGATTGGCTGGTGCTAGGAGGGGCGTTTATCAACACCGTGCTGCAAACTCAAACATCCCTAGATTGGCTGGTGCTAGAGGGGCGTTTATCAACACCGTGCTGCAAACTCAAACTCCCTGCATGTTCCAAAGAGTGATTTTGCTTCAGATGTTGAAAAAGGTTTGTCGTATTACGGGACTTCGTAGCCACCTGTCTACGGCACAATTTTCACCGAACATTGTTTTGCTCTTTGTCAGACTTCAAAAAGCCAAACCACTTCCAAATGACTGAAACCCTTTAAAATCATTCATTTCTCCATGGCTATCACTGCCACTGTTTCTGCCTACATCACTATGAATAAAGTCAGTCTACAGCACCACATACTGGAGCTACACAGCAGAGCAGAGGGAGAGACGAGGTGTAATCTACAGAGCAGAGGGAGAGACGAGGTGTAATCTACAGAGCAGAGGGAGAGACGAGGTGTAATCTACAGAGCAGAGGGAGAGACGAGGTGTAATCTACAGAGCAGAGGGAGAGAAGAGGTGTAATCTACAGAGCAGAGGGAGAGAAGAGGTGTAATCTACAGAGCAGAGGGAGAGACGAGGTGTAATCTACAGAGCAGAGGGAGAGAAGAGGTGTAATCTACAGAGCAGAGGGAGAGACGAGGTGTAATCTACAGAGCAGAGGGAGAGAAGAGGTGTATTCTACAGAGCAGAGGGAGAGAAGAGGTGTAATCTACAGAGCAGAGGGAGAGAAGAGGTGTAATCTACAGAGCAGAGGGAGAGAAGAGGTGTAATCTACAGAGCAGAGGGAGAGAAGAGGTGTAATCTACAGAGCAGAGGGAGAGAAGAGGTGTAATCTACAGAGCAGAGGGAGAGAAGAGGTGTAATCTACAGAGCAGAGGGAGAGAAGAGGTGTAATCTACAGAGCAGAGGGAGAGAAGAGGTGTAATCTACAGAGCAGAGGGAGAGAAGAGGTGTAATCTACAGAGCAGAAGGAGAGAAGAGGTGTAATCTACAGAGCAGAGGGAGAGAAGAGGTGTAATCTACAGAGCAGAGGGAGAGAAGAGGTGTAATCTACAGAGCAGAGGGAGAGAAGAGGTGTAATCTACAGAGCAGAAGGAGAGAAGAGGTGTAATCTACAGAGCAGAGGGAGAGAAGAGGTGTAATCTGCAGAGGGAGAGAAGAGGTGTAATCTACAGAGCAGAGGGAGAGAAGAGGTGTAATCTACAGAGCAGAGGGAGAGAATAGGTGTAATCTACAGAGCAGAAGGAGAGAAGAGGTGTAATCTACAGAGCAGAGGGAGAGAAGAGGTGTAATCTACAGAGCAGAAGGAGAGAAGAGGTGTAATCTACAGAGCAGAGGGAGAGAAGAGGTGTAATCTACAGAGCAGAAGGAGAGAAGAGGTGTAATCTACAGAGCAGAGGGAGAGACGAGGTGTAATCTACAGAGCAGAGGGAGAGAAGAGGTGTAATCTACAGAGCAGAAGGAGAGAAGGTGTAATCTACAGAGCAGAGGGAGAGAAGAGGTGTAATCTACAGAGCAGAGGGAGAGAAGAGGTGTAATCTACAGAGCAGAGGGAGAGAAGAGGTGTAATCTACAGAGCAGAAGGAGAGAAGGTGTAATCTACAGAGCAGAGGGAGAGAAGAGGTGTAATCTACAGAGCAGAGGGAGAGAAGAGGTGTAATCTACAGAGCAGAAGGAGAGAAGGTGTAATCTACAGAGCAGAGGGAGAGAAGAGGTGTAATCTACAGAGCAGAGGGAGAGAAGAGGTGTAATCTACAGAGCAGAGGGAGAGAAAAGGTGTAATCTACAGAGCAGAGGGAGAGAAGAGGTGTAATCTACAGAGCAGAGGGAGAGAAGAGGTGTAATCTACAGAGCAGAGGGAGAGAAGAGGTGTAATCTACAGAGCAGAGGGAGAGAAGAGGTGTAATCTACAGAGCAGAGGGAGAGAAGAGGTGTAATCTACAGAGCAGAGGGAGAGAAGGTGTAATCTACAGAGCAGAGGGAGAGAAGAGGTGTAATCTACAGAGCAGAGGGAGAGAAGAGGTGTAATCTACAGAGCAGAGGGAGAGAAGAGGTGTAATCTACAGAGCAGAGGGAGAGAAGAGGTGTAATCTACAGAGCAGAGGGAGAGACGAGGTGTAATCTACAGAGCAGAGGGAGAGAAGAGGTGTAATCTACAGAGCAGAGGGAGAGAAGAGGTGTAATCTACAGCACCACTCCACGTACTGAACGACCTTAATATATTCACATTGCAATTGTGAGAGAAGTCAAGTATATTATAATGAACGATTATTAACATGGACGTTTTGTGATGACTTTTAGATAAACGATAACATTATGTAATACAACACGACAAAATGTACCACCCAAACATTGTAAAAAGACACTGAAACTATACATCCTACTATCACAATTATCTCTGCATCATCACACATTGTAGAGCATCACATTGATCCATTGCCAGTCCTTTTAACTGCTAAACTGTTTGTTCCACAGTTCCAGCCTCAAACACACACGTCTGACAATTGTATATTCACACATTCCACATGGAGAGGGGATTCCCAGGAGAGAAGGAGGGGGAACAGAGAGATGGACATCAGTCAGGATTAGCACCGTGACTGATCCATCCCACTCCAGTGAAAATGTCTAGAAATCGCTCTCCGTATTACCAACAAACAAAATAAATTCCTCTCCAACGCAGAAGGAGAAACAGATTGGTGAATAAAGTGAGAGAGAGAGAGAGAGAGAGAGAGAGAGAGAGAGAGAGAGAGAGAGAGAGAGAGAGAGAGAGAGAGAGAGAGAGAGAGAGAGAGAGAGAGAGAGAGAGAGAGAGAGAGTGCTGGGACTGGAGAGAGGGAGAGGAAGAGGACGGCTGCCAAAACAAAGAGAAATGACTGACAGACCCACTTGTGACATTCACACACAAACATGAAGTCTACTTCAAGCTCAGCTGGGGAACAGTGGACAAGTTTAGGCCCACCCGCCCACACAGAGAGATCAATGTGTGATATAAACAAAAATGGGCTGTACATCAAGATCACTTGGGAAAGGCACAAACACACCCACTCAGGCCTACCTGTGACATACACAGCAAACATGGGCTGTACATCAGGCACACTTGGAAGGGTGGGCAAACATATCAAGCTCACTTGGAAGTAAGCACACACGCACGGGTCACACACACTTGGTCGGATCAATGATGCAACTCCATCAGATCTTACACTGTTTAAGAGAAGGAAGGATGAGGGAAGGATGACTAGTATTTGAACAGGCCCCAATTACTGAGATATACATGGGAGACAACCACTCTTGGATACCAGTCAAGCTTGTGTGGGAGGCTATTGGGAATCGGGCTTGGAGCTAGACCAAGTTTAGAGAAATCCTGAACACATAAGCACCTCCCTCGAGGCATTCTGAGATGCTCAGTTAGTCCCAAAGCTGACTGGGGGGAGAGAAGAGGAGAGGCAGACGTAAGAAATAATACATCTGCAAATAGTTTTACCGTTGGGGACGGAGGGAGAAATTAACTTGTCCACATACACAACACACAGACAGCGAGAGAGAGAGAGAGAGAGGACTCCTAACACCTCAGTCCCATGGTCCCAGTGCGGGGGACTCGAAGCGCTACACTACCCATCCCTCCATTTCCAAAAAATCTAATCTATGTTGTACCAACCTACACACTCCTCAACATTGTAACAAGGTTGTTCTCTAGCTCTGGCACCACAAAATAAAATGTAAGACTCCTTCCTTTCTCCCCAAATAAATAAATCAACGGTTATGTTAAGAGAAGCAGAAAATGGCTGGCCAGCACATTTAGACTGGGTAATTATTAGAGAGAGAGAGATGTAGAGAGAAAGGACAGAGAGATGTAGAGAGAAAGGACAGAGAAATACAGAGAGAAAGGACAGAGAAATACAGAGAGATAGATGTAGAGAGAAAGGACAGAGAGATGTAGAGAGAAAGGACAGAGAAATACAGAGAGAAAGGACAGAGAAATACAGAGAGAAAGGACAGAGAAATACAGAGAGATAGATGTAGAAAGGACAGAGAAATACAGAGAGAAAGGACAGAGAAATACAGAGAGAGAGAGAGATATAGAGAGAAAGGACAGAGAAATACAGAGAGATGCAGAGAGAAAGGACAGAGAAATACTGAGAGATGCAGAGAGAGAGGACAGAGAAATACAGAGAGAAAGGACAGAGAAATACAGAGAGATGCAGAGAGAAAGGACAGAGAAATACAGAGAGAGAGAGAGATGCAGAGAGAAAGGACAGAGAAATACAAATAGAGAGATGCAGAGAGAAAGGACAGAAATACAGAGAGAAAGAACAAAGAAATACAGAGAGAGATGCAGAGAGAAAGAACAGAGAAATACAGAGAGAAAGGACAGAGAAATACAGAGAGAGATGCAGAGAGAAAGGACAGAAATACAGAGAGAGCGATATAGAGAAAGGACAGAGAGAAATACACAGACAGAGAGAGCGAAAGAGAAACAGTGAGCATTTCGACTGTGGATGCCAACAAGAGGTATGTCCAGGCTGAGTCACTCTAGGCCAGTGGTCTACAAAAGGTCGATCACCAGCTACTAGTAGCTCGCCAAACAATTCCCAAAGTATATGAAATTATTCATGCGTTACATCACAAACAAATCTCAGGTCTCCGACACCGCAAGCTCCCAGCTACTATCTAACGCAGCACTGACATTATCCCACCCCTGGTTAACCACTATGGCTTAAACACTCAAACCCTTTTCTCCACCTTTATTTAACCAGGCAGGCCAGTTGAGGACAAGTTCTCATTTACAACTGCGACCTGGCCAAGATAAAGCAAAGCAGTGCGACACAAACAGAGTTACACAAACAAGCGTACAGTCAATAACACAATAGAAAAAAAGAACGTCTATATACAGTGTGTGCAAATGGTGTGAGAAGGCAATAAATAGGCCATAGTAGCAAAGTAATTAACACTGGAGTGATAGATTTGCAAGTAGAAATACTGGTGTGCAAAAGGGCAGAAATGTACATTTAATAAAAACAATATGGGGATGAGGTAGATAGATGGGCTATTTGCAGTTGGACTATGCACAGCTGCAGCGATTAGTCAGCTACTCAGATAGCTGATGTTTAAAGCTAGTGAGGGAAATATAAGTCTCCAGCTTCAGCGATTTTTGCAATTCGTTCCAGTCACTGGCAGCATAAAACTGGAAGGAAAGGCGGCCAAAGCAGGTGTAGGCTTTGGGGATGACCAGTGAGATATACCTGCTGGAGCATGTGCTACGGGTTGGTGTTGCTATGGTGACCAGTGAGCTGAGATAAGGCGGAGCTTTACCTAGCATAGACTTATAGATGACCTGGAGCCAGTGGGTTTGGCAACGAATATGAAGCAAGGGCCAGCCAACGAGAGCATACAGGTCGCAGTGGTGAGTGGTATATGGGGCTTTGGTGACAAAACAGATGGCACTGTGATAGACTGCATCCAATTTGCTGAGTAGAGTGTTGGAGGCTATTTTGTAAATGACATCGCCGAAGAAGTCGAGGATCGGTAAGATGGTCAGTTTTACGAGGGTATGTTTGGCGGCGTGCGTGAATGAGGCTTTGTTGCGAAATAGGAAGCCGAGTCTAGATTTCATTTTGGATTGGATATGTTTAATATGAGTCTCACCTAACAATATCTGCCAAAGTATCAAGCAACATTGCCTCCGTCTGGTGCGCGTGTTTGTGTCTATCACTCTGTGTGTGGCCAGTTGACGTGATGATTGTTTGGTGGGTTGACAAATACTTTCCCCAAAACCTTCTCAACTAAATGTTAACTGCAAAGTAGTGTGTGTGTGTGTGTATGTGTGTATATATATATATATATATATATATATATGAAGCTGGAGACTTATATATATATATTTTTTTTTTGTATTATTATTTTACCTTTATTTAACTAGGAAAGTCAATTAAGAACAAATTCTTATTTTCAATGACGGCCTAGGAACAGTGGGTTAACTACCTGTTCAAGGGCAGAACGACAGATTTGTACCTTATCAGCTCGGGGATTCAAACTTGCAACCTTTCGGTTACTAGTCCAACGCTCTAACCACTAGACTACACTGCCACCCTGCCACCCGAGTATATCATTTGTATTTATTATTTGCAAACTTCACAATGAAATGATCAGCAGCAGTCATAGTCGAAGGAGTGATGCTGAGGGTGCTGCAGCTCCCCACTGAAAAATCTGTAAAAATATTAAATGCTCTATTTTTTCCACAAAAGTAGCGCACTGGGCCTTTACTAGTCCTGTATTAGTGGACCGATATAGCCGTCTGTAATGCAGACAAAACATTTACATCTGCCCCCCCATATTTTACCAGGTATATTGACAGAAAACGGTGTACAGGAGAAAGTAGTGTACTAAGGACACGGAGAAGAGTTGCAGGGGAGAGGAGAAGAACAGACCTATTGGGAAGCTAGAAGGGGAAAAAAACAGCTCCATTTTTTTTATTAAGTGGCTCATGCTAGAAAAGGTTGGTGACCCCTGCTCTAAGCACAGACCCTGGTGGTAGAGAGGTGCTGTCCCCTGGTGGCCACTACTAGCATGACATCTGCATTGTCCAGGATACATATCAGGACCACAGCATTTACTTGTCATTCATCTCATTTTAAAAAGACTGGTGGTGATGTGACACAGCAACACCAATAATGTATAGGTATATAGGTGTGAAAAGAAGTGCAGTACTGCATCAAATGCAGAGTAGTCCTCTCTTTCCTCTACACATGCAGTAGCTACGTCATCAGGTGTGCAGATAGCCCTACTCTGGCATACAAGTGCGAGAAAGAAATCGTCACATTGGCATCACTTCCATTGTTAGGGTAAATGAATGTGAAGGTTGGTCCTAGTCAATAGTAACCTGCAGATAAGCAGCTGATATTGTCCAGTCTTTAACCCAATACTCAGGAATATCATCCTTTCCTTAAAATATGAACTATGTAGAAATCACTCCGCCATTTCCTGGCTGTTAATTTCATTTTATTTGACAAAACAGGCAACTATAGTTTGGAGAATCAATGTGCCATCTAAACCGCTGCGAAATGTCTTTTACATCAGCTGAAAAACAATATTTTGGGTTGTGTACAAAACCGAAAGTAAAAGATGCTAAAACTAACAGGAAGCATAGAAATAGCACAGATAGAACTGATCTACCGCTTCTTAGACTTGCTTTCAACGAGAATGACAGATCTAGAACTAACATTTCAATGTGACTGTGGTCAGGTCACCCAAAAGGTGACATATTGCAGCTTTAAAGGGCATTTACAACACTAGAATGGCCTCACCATCTACACTGATGTGAGAAAGTGTTTCTGACTATTGCCATGCAGCCAGTTGTCCCCTGTCCCTCCTTGACAGTGACAGGCCTCTGATGGAGACAGGCCTTCCACCACATCGTCCTCTCTCAGGGCAGCTGGTCACAAGGGAGACCAGAGGAAGAAAAGAGGAGGCAGTTTCAGCCTATTGGGACGTAGCCTACCTACCAGTCCCAGCAGAGACAATGTGAGAGAGAGAAGGAGAAATAGAAGGTGAGAGAGATAGAGAGGGTTAGTGAGAAAGAGGTGGTATGAGTGGGGGATGAGTCAGCAGGTTTGACTCTGGGGATGGGAGTGGTATCCTATGAAGCGAGCTAGATTTACTCAGGGTTTTCTAAAGATAACCAGCTACAGTTAGCTTCACATTCCAGGTCAGGCTTCATCCGTACTACGACGATGGATATTGCTCGTCCACCTGCCACTAACAGGCTTGTAACTGCACATGCATGTCGCACATAGCAAGTCAAACACCAGACTCTCCATTGAGACAATCCATGGGCAAGTTAGTGCCACATTTTGATTTGTGCCCAAAGAATATACAACAGAATTCTTGCTAATTCAGCAGGCTATGGTGTGAAATAGGGTTTAGAAGCCGTCTTTATGACATCGTTAAAGCCATCCTTGGTGTGCTTATCAATGTACAACCACTCCCCCACACGCCTATCAATATGTTTTCACTAAGTCATACAAAAGTGTTACATTGCATAAAGTTTCAAATTCATTCTGTGATATATTTTAACATTACTATTTAAAAAATACATTTAAAAAAGTAAATAAAATCTTTGCAAGAGAGTGGGAATCTGACTTCACTGGTCCTTAGCTCGCAGAGCAGACATTTCATTCATGATAAATGGATTTAGCCCCGAGTTAGCCTGCCCCGGAGCAGGATTTGTTGCCATAGAAACATACCTGGCTAAAAGTTGAGTTACTTTTGTATTACTGGTTCTCTCGAGTTGAACTCCGAAGTGACCAAAGTTAGCTCGCCAACTTCTCAAACCTGCTTCGTATGATACCCTTCTGGGCTGCTCTCTCTCTGAACTCTATCCATCCCTTCCCAGAAAAATAATGAGGGAAAAGGGGAGAAGGACTGGGAAGGAGAGTATGACAGGAAAGTTGACAGGCTGCAATATCATGGGACCAATAGAACAAAGCAAATGAGAATTCAAGGTGCCCAAACCAAACAATCCAATGAGGATGTTAAGCGAGCCCAACTGGCCAATGACAGTTCAGGGAGCTGACAACGTGACAAAACACCGAACCGAACGATGAAAGTCGCCACAAAACCAACACCTATCTATCCCACCACACCATTTGGAGGTAGTCAACACTGACGAGGTGACATTTTACAACAAACGCAGCGTCGCTGACGGGGCGTGCCTCAAAAAGGAAACCCAATAATTCACTAATCCCTAAACACATTTGCGAACATGCTGCTGACTTGAGGCGGTGGGCCTCAGTGTTATTCTGAGAACAGCAGGAGGGGAGGAAGAGATGGGGAACCATGCTGGGAACCGGCACAAGGGCTCATCCCTCTACTGGGGAACTGAACCTGCCTGTCTGCAAAAACAATACACAGGGAAGGAAATGCTCAATTCCACCCCCCTCCCCTCCCTCCTTTATCACTTCTGTCCGTCTACCCCGCTATCTGTCACTCCCCTTTACCCCCCCCTCACATATATATATATATATATATATATATATATATATATCTCTCTCCCCCATTCCTCTCCCTCTACACACTTCACTCCTCCCCCATGTCAGCTTCCTTGCCCTGGACTCGGGGAGATCTGAGGGCAGCCGAAGCCAATGCATAAATGTTTGATCCTTTTTTTCAGCACAAGTCTTCTCTCTGACTCAGGGGGAAAATGCACTAACGTAGCTAGTTTTTGTGTGTGTGTAGATTTCTTTCACAAACTCATTCTGTAAGCAGATTGCTGCGACAGCAACACCTTTTATGTAACCAAAGGCTAGCCGTGAATATTTCAAGGACTTAAAAGTCCAGCTAACGGATCTGAAAAAAATCTAAGCAGATCATAAAAGCTACTACTTCAGCGAATGAAATCAACTTGCTTTGTGTGTCACCTAAAGAAAATAGATTGTCCAAAGGAAGACCATACCGCAGGCTCAATTCAGAATATAAACAGACAAACTATGTAAGACACCTAACTTCTGAATATTGGGAGTACTTAAAGCTAGTGTCTGGGATTTTGGAAGCTGTTCAAAAGGTCATTTAAATTCCTTTATTCTTAAAGGATTTTGCTGTTTTTGAAATCACAGACTGTAGCTTTAAGGGTAACACTAAAACAATAGAGGCTATAATGTGTCCTCTTATAACAGCAATAAGGCCGAGCTACATTACTGGAAGCTCCATTTGTGGCTCCGTCTTACTTAGTAGGAAGTAATGGACTCTGACAAGACCAGGTCTGGGATTCAAAGGCAGTTTCCTCTGTGATATTAAGACAATAATCTTTTCTCCTGCCGTATACCAATAACATCCAGAACTAATATCCCGTCCCGTGTCTCCGAGCGGAGCCGGAACGTTCTAGGAACATTGGAGAAACGGCAGGCAATTCTGCAGTCATTTGGCTAGGGAGGAAGTGTTCAAGGTTACTGCTAAAGCCCTTCCTCTTTGTACCTCTGTGCTGGGACTTTTTTTGTTGGGGGGGGGTGCGCACATATTTTGTCAGAGCTCTCAAGGACTGGTCCTGCTTTTGGTGCAGTGCTATGACAAAAATATGAAATAAACAGTTGTGGAAATACTGCAGTAAGCACAGCCATGGAGGTAGCGCCAGGGAAACATCCCCTAACAACCAAAGCAAAGTTAGTCTCATGGATTGAACACAGACGGTGTACTATTAAGAAAGCATCTCCTTTTCCCTCTACCGTCACTCGCTTCCAAATTCATGAAAGGGAGTGAACAAGGAAAGAAGGGGACGACCTTTTGGATTGGAATGCAACCCCAGTCCTAACCCTCCTGAAGCCGTGTAGTATGCAGGCCTGCAGGGTCTTCTTACCTTGGCCACAAACTGCCTGTCCTTCTGGTCCATGTTGGCTGTGGGGGCAACGTAGTCCTTCCAGATACGCACTTTACGTTCTTTAGCAGATCTAATAAACAAAAGGATGACTCAGTTAGAAGGGGGATATGTCAACAAACAGAAGAGGAATCATCAATGAAGATGTGACGACCTTGGGTAATGTGAAAAGCAGATCTGTTCAAAAGAAAAATGAAGGTGGAGAAAACATCCTTTCATACAATTCTCAGTAAATATCAAAACATCCTTTCATATACTGAACAAAATAGAAATGCAACCATTTCAATGATTTTGCTGAGTTGTAGTTCATATGAAGGAAATCAGTCAATTGAAATAAATTCATTGGGCCTTCATCTATGGATTTCACGACCGGGCAGGGGCGCAGCCATGGGTGGGCATAGGCCCACCCACTTGGGAGCCAGGCCCATCCACTGGAGAACCTCGTTAAAGGGCTTTATTACAGAGATCCTGGGCTGGCGTGTTTACACGTGGTCTGCAGTTACGAGGCCGGTTAGACGTACCGCCAAATTCTCAAAACAACGTTGGAGGTGGCATATGGTAGAGAAATGAACATTCAATTCTCTGGCAACAGCTGTGGTGGACATTCCTGCAGTCACCATGGCAATGGAACACTCCCTCAACTTGAGACATCTGTGGCATTGTGTTGTGTGACAAAACTGGACATTTTAGTGGCCTTTTGTCCCCAGCACAAGGTGCACCTGTGTAATGATCCTGCTGTATTATCAGCTTCTTTATATGGCAAAGGAGAAAAGCTCACTAACAAGGATGCAAATACATTTGTGCACACCATTTTAGAGAAAAGCTTTGTGCGTATGGAACATTCCTGGGATCTTTTATTTCAGCTCATGAAACATGGGACCAACACTTTACATGTTGCGTTTATATTTTTGCTCAGTATATATATAATTCCTTATAAAAATTCATACAAATACACATGTTCATATGTAAAAAATATCAAGGCAATAGGCCAACATAAAAATAAATAAGCACTTCCCATCATCTGATATTAAACATTTTCATGATGTGTTTAAAACCAGAATATGAAATCAAATCCATGCTAAAACGACTCAGACTAAGGATAATGATAAAGACGGCTCAATTGATATTCTGAGGGTGAAAGTTCCACATCTCCAGCTGTGCTGGATTCAGACCAACTACAATACTGATTTATGCCTGGTCAATTATTTCAATTTCCTGCCTCCCTCGGGGTACTCACTGATTAGTGCGTACGTAACTTACGTGATATTTCAGAGGTTTTTTTCTGGATCAAAAAGAGCCTCATGGTGGTGTAGCAGGGGGCATGGCAGATGAGAGAAACATGGTCGGTTTTAAAGCTACATTCCTGCAATTCTCTGCACTTTGCCATGGCTAATGCTGTGTTCCTTTGCTCAAACATAATAACAATCAACAATGCTAAATTCATTGTTTTTGCAATTTTCTCTGACTGTCTAACCTTTATTTCAGTGATTGTTAGTTCTCAAATAAGAATCTACACACACTCAAAAGTTTGGGATCACTTAAAAATGAACTTGTTTTTGCAAGAAAAGCTAATTTTGTCCATTAAAAAAATATCAAATTGATCAGAAATACATTGTTAATGTTGTAAATGACTAAACACCAGTCTCAAAGTCAACAGTGAAGAGGCGACTCCGGGATGCTGGCCTTCTAGGCAGAGTTGCAAAGAAAAAGACAATATCTCAGACTGGCCAATAAAAATAAAAGATTAAGATGGGAAAAAAAACACAGACACTGGACAAAGCAGCATCCCGGAGTCGCCTCTTTACTGTTGTTTTGCGGATACTATTAAATTAAGCTGCCAGTTGAGGACTTGTGAGGCATCTGTTTCTCAAACTAGACACTAATGTACTTGTCCTCTTGCTCAGTTGTGCACCAGGGCCTCCCACTCCTCTTTCTATTTTGGTTAGAGCCAGTTTGCGCTGTTCTGTGAAGGGAGTAGTACACAGCGTTGTACGAGAGCTTCAGTTTCTTGCCAATTTCTCGCATGGACTAGACTGACAAGTTTCAGAGGAAAGTTTTTTGTTTCTGGCCATTTTGAGCCTGTAATCAAACCAACAAATGCTAATGCTCCAGATACTCAACTAGTCTAAAGAAGAACAGCTTTATTTCTTCTTTAAAATCAGAACAGTTTTCAGCTGTGTTAACATAATTGCAAAAGGGTTTTCTAAGGATCAATTAGCCTTTTAAAATGATAAACTTGGATTAGCTAACACAACGTGCCATTGGAACACAGGAGTGATGGTTGCTGATAATGGGCCACTGTACTCCTATGTAGATATTCCATAAAAGATCTGCTACAAAAGTCATTTACAACATTAACAATGTCTACACTGCATTTCTGATCAATTTGATGTTATTTTAAATGGACAAAAACAAGGACATTTCTAAGTGACCCCAAACGGTTGGTTGTGTGTGTGTGTGTATGCATATATTTTACACTGCAAGCCATTTACCGGTGAGCATGCTATTGTGTCCTCCAATCAAACCTTTGTCAGAACACACTGACAAAGTTGTCTGTCTCACTTCAAATGAGAAAGAAATGAGTCATTTGTAAAGTATTCACACTTAGCCACATGTCCTAACTGGTTGGATAATAAAACGGTTGAGGATAACAATGGGTGTGGTCACATTCACAGATTGACCCTGTTGGGACGTATGTTGCGGTAGTGGTTTTGGTTGGGGAAGGGACTGACTTTTCTCCGGCCCGGAGTTTCTCTGCCCCCTGGGTGTAGACGGCCATGGACCAGTCCACACAGCGGGCAAACCCTTCCTTCAGCAGCAGCTCTGTGATATTCCCGTTCTGGAGATGAAACAACAAAAACATAGAATAAAGTACAATACTTTATATGATACACTATTTATAGAGTTGACTACTATTGAGGAAACAAAGATAAGAGTAAGCTGGACAGAATGAGATACATTGCCTGCCCTCACACACATTCAGAGAACCTCATACAATGTGAGGTTTTGAGTACAGTTAAGTGCAACAACCTCAGACTTCCGCAGCGTTCAAAATTATCCTTCCTCGCCCTCTGGCTTTCAGCGACAGTCCGAGCTACCAGCCTTTGCGTATAGTACAATGCTCAGGGGTTATAAGTGAGGGGTCAGTCAGTCTCACCGGGTGGAGGACGGTACCCAGGATGACCTGGTTGGGGCAGCTCTCCAGGATGATCTGCACGTCCCTCTGGAGCAGACGCGACTCCGTGAAGAACTTGGCCTCGGCAGCGAAGGGCTCTGGCGACTCCGTGCCGTCCGCCTCACGCTTGAACGTCGGACACTGGAAAGAGGATATATAGAATGTAATATGCCATTTAGTAGACCCTTATCCAAAGCAACTTCTAGTACAGGGAGTGCATTTATTTGCGTATGTGACCAGAGCGGAAGTGGAACCCACGACCCTGGCATTACTCTGACCAACTGAGCTACACAGGACCAAGGAGAATAATACAGAAAATAGAGTAATTATGTGGGAAACTAGAGACACTCATGACATATAGACCTTCTAGTACAAACACTAGATATGGGAGACAGAGCAGAGCTGGGAGACTGGGCTCTAAAACACCAAGCAGACAGAGAACAGCTTCAAACAGCTGTAACATCTTAGGTGTGAGAAGGGAAAGACTGGTTATCTGCAGTGGGCCGTTGGTAAAGACTCTGAGTCATAGAAAAGGATGGATGGACAAATAGGGAAGTAACAAAGGAAAATCCCCAACATCACGTCCATCTCACATACCTTATGAGTGATAGACGTAGTACGATTAGTTAACCCCTGCAGAAACATATAGGGATATTCCCAGTGGTGGAAAAAGTACCCAATTGTCAAACTTGAGTAAAAGTAAAGATACCTTAATAGAAAATGACTCTAGTAAGTCACCCAGTAAAATACTACTTGAGTAAAAGTCTAAAAGTATTTGGTTTCAAATATACTTGTGTCAGGGAAAAAGTATGGAGTAAAAAGTACATAATTGTCTTTAGGAATGTAGTGAAGTAAAAGTAAAAGTTGTATATAAATATAAATAGTAAGGTAAAGTACATATACCCCAAAACACTACTTAAGTAGTACTTTCAAGTATTTTACACTACTGTATATTCGCTAATCAAATCAGAAGGAATATATGCTAAAGTCTATAAAAGTTGACCACACACACACAAGCACATATCCTATGGTCACAGTACGATCAAAGAGACTGACCTTGACCCCAGAGAGCATGACCGTGACCAGGTAGTAGTCAGGCAGGAGCAGGGCACGGACCACACTACCGTCGCGCACGTGCTCAATGACGGCTGAGGAGGAGAGACGAGGGTCAGAAATAAAGTATTCATACATTCAATTGAAACTTTTAATACGATGAAACCATCTGTTTACACAAGGGGAAACATTTTAATATGACCTCATCATTCAGTTTTATAGGTTCTACCATTTTAGAGTAAAGCAGACTCAGTTCTACACAGAGCCAGTGCTACAGTAGATTCATAGAATCAGGACACTAATAGGATCTCTATGGATTCAGTTCTATACTGTATTATGCCTTAAAAGTCAGTGGTCAAATGTATCCATCAACAGGATGACCTTCACCTCATTCCTCTACTCTATGGAGGGTGTTAACAGTACATGTTGATTACATCCTGCTCTGGTGGGTTACAGAATGTCTTCTGTCACTCTTCTTCTGTTGTCGCCCTGACCTCCAAAAATCACTTTTGGTGTGAAAGCCAGCTAAATTTGATCTGTAAATCGTGTTTTGGGTGTTTGGGGGCTGAACGAACGCAGTCTGATGAGGCGATCCGCTATAATCCAGACCGGGGGAATTAGTATTGTGATTCCAGGCCCCCGGAACACAATGAAGGGAACATTTAAAGTGATTCGGCTGGATTGCTACTGCCCATTTAAAAACAGCAGGGGCGGTCTCGCTGAATGGTGAAAAACCTGCCGCACCATTTCTCCACTCAACTAAAGGGAGTGGCTGTTAGCTGCGGTGGCGCGGACAGAATGGAGAAAAACGCATTAGAGGGGGTGAAAGTCACATAATGAGCCCACGAGGTGCCATCTAGGGAGCCATTACAGGTCAGATATAGATATGGAGGCATCGGAGGGGGTAAACTCGATCCAAAACGGTGGATTATGCAGCTGTGTGTTGTGTGCACACAGGGGCTTCTAAAAAGGAATGATGAGGTGTATGAGTGTGTGTTAGCCCTACCATTGACAGGTTTCTGGTGCATGGAGTCAACGAAGTTGCGGGGGTTCTCGATTATGTACTTGAGGTCGCGTACAGTGTTGGTGCCGCCGCCCTCCGTCCACATGCCCTTCTTGGAGGCCTTGGCCTGGTCCTCCAGGTCACACAGTCTAGCCTGATCTGGACTACACACAAGACAAGAAGTGGTTAGTATATAACACACAGGCTGACGTTTCAAACTATAGTAAAGTAGGTGGAACCGATCTTAGAGACAATTGAAATTGTTATTTTTACTGACACAGCGCCCAGTCCCAGCACAGTGCCTTGTTAGGGCATCAGTAGGTGACACCTCTACTGATGCTAACCTCTCGTTACTGGTCCACTTCTCTGTATCATCAGCTTGGCCTTAGGGGGTAACTGCCAGCCTCTCAGGGTGTGTTAGTCCTGGAACTGCATGGCCACTAGATAGCAGTTCTAGCTGAACTGACAGTTCTACTACCGCCCGTCAGGCTAAACTGATGAGACTGGCTAGGTGGACATACAACACACTTCTGCTATGTTGTGCTTTTTAAATCCTTTCAGATAAATTAGGGTCAAAAAGAGCAATGGTTTCCAAATGTATGGTTATGCTTTCATGAGCCACACCAATTCAATAACAGTGTTTCTAGAGCCACAAAATTAGCATTTAGCGGTGACAAGAGGGCCAGTGGCCACGTAATACGTGGGGGATAGGCAATGGTTGATCAACCAAAAACATAAAGGGAGATTCAAGGGGAAACTTTTTAGGCACCACAACTTCCTCCATTTGCCTAAACACCAACATGAGTTTCAGACACCTGGTAGATGGCCAAGTACACAACTCCCCAGTTTCACTTCCATCTGCATGAGCTTTCAGGTTCAGCCTGTTGATAGTCAGACTGGGCCTCTAACAAAGATCAGAGGGCTCTTTGAAGACAACATGGCACTCAACAACTCCCTGAAGCAGGCAAGGCGGGTGATATGTCTCAATTCATTCCACGCTGGTTCAAAACAAAAATGCCGACCGTTATCTTGAAAGACCATCAGCTTTTTCCGCATTTTTTCCCCCTTTTCTTAATTGTTTTCCGTCGTCGTGTGAAGACTTTTAACAAGTTTTTTATGGAGTGGAGAAGTGAGGCTTGCCCATGACTGATATGAGCAATGGAGAGTGAGATAGTGGGACTGGGTTCTTTGTTGAAATGTGCACTGTGTAAATTGAGCCTTTTTGCATTGATGCTGTCTGAAAGGGAGAGTGGGTGCTAGGTTTAGAAAGAAAGCGGCACAAAGTGGTACTCAATTAAAACACGTCTCACTCACAGAGAGAGTCTGAGTGTTCTGAAACAGCTCCTAATTGGAGCATTGGACTGGCGCCCAACACCACCAGTACGTCTCCCCCCATTCCTTCGACTGTTCTAGACACAAATCCCAACTGAAATAAAACTGTTTCTTGCTTACCGAAGCAAGAATAGAGAACATTAACTTTCTGGGCCAGACTAAAAAGCCTACAGAAAGTCAATTGCACTTAAGCTACTTAGGACTAACAGCACAAACCACAGATAGGAGGATGTGCCAATTCCCTATAGTGTAGTGCACTTATCTTGACCAGGGCCCATAGGGTTCTGGATAAAAGTAGTGCACTATGTAGGGAATAGGGTGCCATTTGGGATGCATCTTGAGGCAAGCCCAGATACTGAATGGACACAGCGAGATACTGCGACTAGGCTGACGATCAGAGATCAATGAAGACACAGGAGGTGGCCTACCTGGTACTGTGTGATGAGATCATGTAAAATCAAGTGTATCTGGCACCGAAAATCTGACAAATACAGCAGACAGAAACAGAAGCACTGGACATTGAAGGTGGTTCAGAAGAGGCACCCCTCAGCAGTTTAGCCACTCCACTGGGGATCGCAGTTTAAAGGATCAATAGTTGTGAAGCAGCGGTACCAATGCTAATTTGGATTCCCTCACCGCCGGTCGGTGTGGTTACATAAACCACAACGCCCCCCTTCCCTCTTTCAGTAATTTAACAAAACAGCCACAGCCAGAGAGACAACCTACTTTCTCATTGGCCAGGAGGAGCCTGCCAAAATCCTCAGGCAGTCGTGGTGGCCCCATGGTCGGGTTCCCTTGGAAGACACAGAAAGTGTTTGAAGAGGAGATCTGTGTAGTGGAATTGTGTGTGAGTGTGCCCCAGCAGCTTGCCGTAGCAGTGAGGAGAGGATTGTTGGCATGCGGCCCGGGCCTTCTGTTAATTGGCGCCTGGCATAGTTTGGGCGCCACGGACAGCCAGGTTCGGAACATGTGCTCGCCCGCTCCTTTTCAAATCATCATCATCGCCCTCCGATTGGGGTGATCGTCAAGAGCAATCGCCAGGCTAATGAATAAGGGTCTGCTCGTCTCCCAGTCCTCCCACCATAATAGCCACCCCATTTGGGCCAAACGACAGCCTGCGTAGAGGCGTTTACATTAAAGCCTGTTCCAAGCCATTGCGTGGAATGCTTGAAACGAGTCATTAGGTCCAAAATATGCAGGCAGACTATTTATTCATTCATCTGGTACCCACAGTGAAAACACGGTTTCACAGCACTGAACTCTTGTAGCGCCCAGTCAAGCCCACTAGGTGGCGATCAATCACTCAGAGGTGAAAGGGAGTTTTGGGACAGCTATTAGACCGGTGAGCTTTATGTTATGTTTTGAGACTGCCGATCAGTGGGAAAGCCTCAATGTTACTGCAGGGCAACACTGCCACCACCTGGACTCACACATTAACTGAAACCCTCAAGTGGGGGGGGGGGGGGGGGGGGGGGGGGAATTCTATGTGCAGTGGCATTGTGTCATCAATAATACATGCAGCCCATTGTGACAACAGGTAGCGCATAATCTCTGTCATAGTGCAAGTTTTGTATTGTGACATCACAATTGTGGCATCATGGCAAGTAGAGAGTGTGCCGATGTCACAATAGGGAAAGAATCAAAGATGTCACAGACAGATGACTGATGTAACAACGGCAAATTCTACTGTGACAAATTGACCGTTGTGTTTCCCTGGTTACCACCACTTCAAATCTCCATGGGGCTGATTAAAGCCTTTGTAAATAAATCAACACCCTGTTGCTTGTGATATCACAGCACTGCTGAGTCTTACTTGTTGCCCCGGATTCCTTCCCTGCGGACGGTGGCGAGGCCCTCGTTCACCAGAGATTCAGCAATGTTCTCACCGGTGGTGTCTAGAGAGAGAGAGACAGAGGATTTAACACTAAATAAATAGAGTTTTAGTAAAGGACAAAGTGGGTTGTATGAGGGTTCACGCATGAAAACGAGTCCATTCACTCAATCAACGCAAATGCAGTCAATTCAAGGAGGGAATTGAAATCCTACCCCTGAATAGAAAAATATCCCTGTGGGATATAGACAAATAGTGCACCAGTGATGTAGTGACGTTTTTACCCGACTAGCAGTAACTCTGGCCTCTATTTGTGGTTAGACCTGTGAAAATGTCTGGTGGTCTTCTCACCTCTGCCCAGGTACACCATGCCGTATTCTCTGCCCAGAGCAGTCTTGACCTCCACTGTGAAGCATACCTCCTTCCCAATCAGCATCTTGCGCAGGAACTCTCTGGCCTGGAAGGCATAGGGCTGCAAGGGAAAGAAGACCGATAGCCATGATCAACGGGTCAATGTTATACCACTAGGGGCACCAAATAATCAATCACCCACAATTCATTTACAGACCAAGACCATAGAGCTAGGAATCATCTTTGCCATTATTGCATCTGTGACCGCAAGGGTAGCGCAATCTCCATTTTGATGTAGTCAATTTCACTTTTACACAATTGGCTGATCCCTCCTGATGACCCAGTTGGACATGACTCCAACATAGTCACCAGGAGGGATCAGCCAATGAAGTTGGATGTACCACCCAGTTGACTACATTAAATTGGTGGAAGGCCTCAAATCTCGCTTCCCATGCTAACACAGCCTTTCGTCCACAAGCAGCCTCTATGATGCTCTATGACCCTGACCAAAAACAACCATTTCTAATGTTCCCTTATAAAAGGAAGGCAGATGGGACACAGAGTGCATTCGGAAAGTATTCAGACCCCTTGACTTTTTCCACATTGTTATATTACTGCCTTATTCTAAAATATATTCAATTGTTTCCTCCCCCCCCCTCAATCTACACACAATACCCCGTAATGACAAAGCAAAAATATTATTTATGTATTAAAAATAAACGGAATTATGACATTTACATAAGTATTCAGACCCTTTACTCAGTACTTTGTTGAAGCACCTTTGGTAGCGATTACAGCCTCGAGTCTACTTGGGTATGACGCTACAAGCTTGGCACGCCTGTATTTGGGGAGTTTCTCCCATTTTTTGCTCATTTGGCCGGACAGACAGCGCTAGTAAAAATCTTGGTGGTTCCAAATTTCTTCAATTTAAGAATAATGGAGGCCACTGTGTTCTTGGTCCCCTTCAATGTTGCAGACATTTTTTGGAACCCTTCCCCAGATCTGTGCCTCAACACAATCCAGTCTCGGAGCTCTACGGACAATTCCTTCGACCTCATTGATTGGTTTTTGCTCTTACATGCACTGTCAACTGTGGGACCTTACAGTGCCTTGCAAAAGTATTCGGCCCCCTTGAACTTTGCGACCTTTTGCCACATTTCAGGCTTCAAACATAAAGATATAAACCTGTATTTTTTTTGTGAAGAATCAACAACAAGTGGGACACAATCATGAAGTGGAACGACATTTATTGGATATTTCAAACTTTTTTAACAAATCAAAAACTGAAAAATTGGGCGTGCAAAATTATTCAGCCCCCTTAAGTTAAGCGCCACCTTTTGCTGCTATTACAGCTGTAAGTCGCTTGGGGTATGTCTATCAGTTTTGCACATCGAAAGACTGAAATTTTTTCCCATTCCTCCTTGCAAAACAGCTCGAGCTCAGTGAGGTTGGATGGAGAGCATTTGTGAACAGCAGTTTTCAGTTCTTTCCACAGATTCTCGATTGGATTCAGGTCTGGACTTTGACTTGGCCATTCTAACACCTGGATATGTTTATTTTTGAACCATTCCATTGTAGATTTTGCTTTATGTTTTGGATCATTGTCTTGTTGGAAGACAAATCTCCGTCCCAGTCTCAGGTCTTTTGCAGACTCCATCAGGTTTTCTTCCAGAATGGTCCTGTATTTGGCTCCATCCATCTTCCCATCAATTTTAACCATCTTCCCTGTCCCTGCTGAAGAAAAGCAGGCCCAAACCATGATGCTGCCACCACCATGTTTGACAGTGGGGATGGTGTGTTCAGCTGTGTTGCTTTTACGCCAAACATAACGTTTTGCATTGTTGCCAAAAAGTTCAATTTTGGTTTCATCTGACCAGAGCACCTTCTTCCACATGTTTGGTGTGTCTCCCAGGTGGCTTGTGGCAAACTTTAAACAACACTTTTTATGGATATCTTTAAGAAATGGCTTTCTTGCCACTCTTCCATAAAGGCCAGATTTGTGCAATATACAACTGATTGTTGTCCTATGGACAGAGTCTCCCACCTCAGCTGTAGATCTCTGCAGTTCATCCAGAGTGATCATGGGCCTCTTGGCTGCATCTCTGATCAGTCTTCTCCTTGTATGAGCTGAAAGTTTAGAGGGACGGCCAGGTCTTGGTAGATTTGCAGTGGTCTGATACTCCTTCCATTTCAATATTATCGCTTGCACAGTGCTCCTTGGGATGTTTAAAGCTTGGGAAATCTTTTTATATCCAAATCCGGCTTTAAACTTCTTCACAACAGTATCTCGGACCTGCCTGGTGTGTTCCTTGTTCTTCGTGATGCTCTCTGCGCTTTTAACGGACCTCTGAGACTATCACAGTGCAGGTGCATTTATACGGAGACTTGATTACACACAGGTGGATTGTATTTATCATCATCATTAGTCATTTAGGTCAACATTGGATCATTCAGAGATCCTCACTGAACTTCTGGAGAGAGTTTGCTGCACTGAAAGTAAAGGGGCTGAATAACTTTGCACGCCCAATTTTTCAGTTTTTGATTTGTTAAAAAAGTTTGAAATATCCAATAAATGTCGTTCCACTTCATGATTGTGTCCCACTTGTTGATTCTTCACAAAAAAATACAGTTTTATATCTTTATGTTTGAAGCCTGAAATGTGGCAAAAGGTCGCAAAGTTCAAGGGGGCCGAATACTTTCGCAAGGCACTGTATATAGACAGGTGTGTGTGCCTTTCCAAATCATGTCCAATTAATTAACAACAGGCGGACTACAACCATGTTGTAGAAACATCAAGGATGATCAATTTAAACAGGATGCACCGGAGCTTAATTTCGAGCAAAGGGTCTGAACTCTTACGTAATAAGGCATTTCAGTTTAATACGTTTTTTTATTTGTCATTATGGGGTATTGTGTGTAGATTGATGAGGATTTATTTTTATTTAATACATTTTAGAACAAAATGTAACAAAATGTGGAAAAGGGGAGGGGGTCTGAATACTTTCTGAATGCACTGTATATGCTTTACTAGACAACAAGTATCCTAGATCAGCGATTACATAACTGTCACTGCAGGTGGAACCTGATCGAAGAGCACCCAACACTTTTTCTTAGACAACACTCCAACCTAATTATGCTGCTCCCGATAGTGAAATAAAAGTCTCCATGCAGCCACCTGAAATGCATTTTTCCCTTATGAATCTCAATACAACGTCTACCCCCCTCACTCTTCTTCATGAATGGACCAGCCCACTGTCAGTGATTGGTTGAAGTGCTTCAACTCACCTCGTCAGGGGTGTCCTTTTGGTCGGGCTGGCTCTGGGGGGCGCGGCGAGCTAGCGCTCCGGTACGGATGTTGCTCAGGTTGATCTGACGCTCCGGGGGTGGGCCTCCCCGTGGCTGGCCCCTCACGATTATTGCACATCCTGACAAGACCTGGAAGAGAGGAACATCACAGTAAATATTAGCATTAGGCTATAAGGGGAAAGACCAGGGTAATTTGCATTGTAGCAGTGGTAGGTAAGACCAGGCACAATTATTAGAATGTCTATAAGCTAATTGAAGACTGTTAATGGGCTGATATGGAAGTAATGTTTTGGTAGTGCTTATAATTTTCACAAATTCTCTCAGAACTCAACAGTATTCCATGGAGGTGGAGAAAAAAAACAGTTGTGATGAAAGAGAATGACTGTATATAGTCTAGTTGTAGCAGTTGTAGTAATAGTGATAATAGTAATAGCAGTAGTGACAGTAATAGCAGTAGCGACAGTAATAGCAGTAGTGATAGTAATAGCAGTAGTGGGAATAGGAATAGTAATAGCAGTAGTGGGAATAGTAATAATAGCAGTAGCAAAATTAGTAGTAGTAATAGTGGTAATAGTAAGAGTAGCAGTAGTGATAATAGTAGTAGTAATAGTAATAGCAGTAGTGGTAATAGAAAAAGTAGTGACAATAGCAGTAGTAATAGCAATAGTAGTAGTAGTGGTGGTAATAGTAATAATAGCAGTAATGGTAAAGTAATAGTGGTAATGGTAATAACGTCAGCAGTGAGTGGTAATAAAGGCAGCGATAGTAGTGAGCGGTGGTAACGGCAGCGATAGTAGTGAATAGAGGTCGGCCGATTAATCGGAATGGCCGATTAATTAGGGCCGATTAAAGGTTTCATAACAATCGGAAATCTGTATTTTTGGACGCCAATATCATTTTTTTTTTTTCACCTTTATTTAATCTTTGTTTAACTAGGCAAGTCAGTTCAGAACACATTCTTATTTTCAATGATGGCCTAGGAACGGTGGGTTAACTGCCTTGCTCAGGGGCAGAACGACATATTTTTACCTTGTCGGCTCGGGGGATTTGATCTTGCAACCTTACAGTTAACTAGTCAAACACTCTAACCACCTACCTCATGAGGAGCCCGCCTGTTACGCGAATGCAGTAAGAAGCCAAGTTAAGTTGCTAGCTAGCATTAAACTTAATCATAATCACATAGTTGATGATATTACTAGTTTATCTAGCATGTCCTGCGTTGCATATAATCGATGCAGTGCACATTCGTGAAAAAGGACTGTCGTTGCTCCAACGTGTACCTAACCATAAACATCAATGCCTTTCTTAATATCAATACACAGAAGTATATATTTTTAAACCTGCATATTTAGCTAAAAGAAATCCAGGTAAGCAGGCAATATTAACCAGGTGAAATTCTGTCAGTTCTCTTGCATTCATTGCACGCAGAGTCAGGGTATATGCAAGAGTTTGGGCCGCCTGGCTCGTTGCGAACTAGACTTTATAACATTCAATAATTAAGACAAATATATAATATTTGATAGAGCAGTCTGACTGAGCGATGGTAGGCACCAGCAGGCTCATAAGCATTCATTCAAACAGCACTTTCGTGCGTTTTGCCAGCAGCGCTGCTGTTTATGACTTCCAGCCTATCAACTCCTGAGATTAGGCTGGTGTAACGATGTGATGTGAAATGGCTAGCTAGTTAGCGGGTGCGCACTAATAGCGTTTCAAACGTCACTCGCTCTGAGACTTGGAGTAGTTGTTCCCCTTGCTCTGCATGGGTAATGCTGCTTCGAGGGTGGCTGTTGTCGTTGTGTTCCTGGTTCGAGCCCAGGTAGGAGCGAGGAGAGGTACGGAAGCTATACTGTTACACTGGCATTACTAAAGTGCCTATAAGAACACCCAAAGGTATATGAAATACAAATGGTAGAGAGAAATAGTCCTATAATAACTACAACCTAAAACTTCTTACCTGGGAATATTGAAGACTCATGTTAAAAGGAACCACCAGCTTTCATATGTTCTCGTGTTCTGAGCAAGGAACTTAAACATTAGCTTTCTTACATGGCACATATTGCACTTTTACTTCCTTCTCCAACACTTTGATTTTGCATTATTTATTATTATTTCAAGGGCTGTGTTCCGAACCACACAGTGGCTTTGGCTTGCCTCCTCATCTCCTTTCCTCCCAGACACACATTTGAAAGGGTTGGATAAGTGGAAATAGGCTAATATATCTGTTCTGCTCAGGTTTGTGGTCTTGAAGGAAAGGAGTGAAGAACAGGAGACAAAAGGTTACACCAAGACTAGTGGGACTGAGTCTGTAAGCCATACACTGGGGCAAAAAAGTATTTAGTCAGCCACCAATTGTGCAAGTTCTCCCACTTAAAAAGATGAGGCCTGTAATTTTCATCATAGGTACACTTCAACTATGACAGAGAAAATGAGAAGAAAACAAATCCAGAAAAATCACATTGTAGGATTTTGTATGAATTTATTTGCAAATTATGGTGGAAAATAAGTATTTTGTCACCTACAAACAAGCAAGATTTCTGGCTCTTAGATCTGTAACTTCTTCTTTAAGAGGCTCTGTCCTCCACTCATTACCTGTATTAATGGCACCTGTTTGAACTGTACTTTTTCCACATTGTCTTTAATTAAGGGTAGGCCAATGGCATATCCTCTCATACCACCTCAATTCTAGATTTTAACTTAACAGCCCTTTACTGACACGGAGGTAGGTTATTTAAAGGGTGCATGGGGGGGTGGAGCAATTGCCTAATTAAATCTGTCAAACAGGTACCTCTTATTTCTTAAATAGGAAGAAATAGGCTACAATACAAAGCCCTCGTTGTTAGTAAAGTCTCATTAAAATGAAGACGGTTAAAATGAATTATGCCTAGTCCAATTTGTCCACTTTCAGCACCATGAGCTGTCCATTTCCGCAGCTGCAACTTCAAGTTTTAGCACCACAACAAAAGTTACTTGAATCTGTCTTATTGTGAGGTCAATAACTAACAAATACATAAATGGCCAGAAACAGATTGTTATTAACCAAATCAATTATAGTAGTGGCAAGCTATCAAAGTTGACCTCCGGTCCTCATCTTCACACTCAAACTGAGCAGAACCTAATCTATAGGCTAGTCTGCACACAAGATGGTGCATTGTGGAGAAAATCAGAGATGAGGGGTGACACAGGGCACACATCCATATATAGCCTAATAAGCAACTAATACTACAACACCGAGAACTATTGATATTTCATCAATTACATGACCCTCCCCTAGGTTACACGTTTGTAAAAATATATATATTTATTACTAAACCCTCCACTTGACTGACATTGAAAAAGCATGACCCTTCCCCATTTTCCTCCAGGTAACCAACCATCCTGTAAATGTCAATCTATCCCTTGCTGTAACTGTCTCATACCACACACTTCCCTTATTCCCAAGGTGACCACTCGCTTGTTTACCCTCTCCAGAGGAAACATAAGTCTATGGGGGACATGTAGGCAGTGGCAGGCAGTCTATAATTACTGTATACTCAAAAAAACAGGCCTTTCAGTCAGTAACTACAGTGGGTGGGAGAAGAATCCTACAGCTCTGAATTGTGTTGTATGATAGCTTGTAGCCATATCTGATGTAGCTAGCCTATACATATCACACTAGATTAGATAAACTGTGGCCTGAATCTGATCACTGAAAATGCTTTTTAGGAAATGACACAGGCACACAGAACATGTATCACCTCGAATACAAACTGGAAACGGTATAGACAGGCCCACCGAGAGAGGAAGTAAAAGGAGTAATTGCCAAGAATCGGGAATGTGATTAAATGCAAGGCCCAAAGTATCCCAAAATGGTTTAGCAAGCCGAATACTAGCCCCTAGAAATCGCTTAGATGTAGAATGAGACTGCATGCTAAATCATTTGGGGTTACTTTGGACCACTGTAGCTATAGATACTACAACTGCTGCTGCTTGCTTCCACTACCGAGGGAGTTTAAGGGGGGCAAGGAATACGTGTCAGTTTCTCGTGGTCTCTTCTGAGCAGCAGGACTTGCTGACCAAACTACACTGAAGGCAAAATGTTTCACCCGTTTGATATTTTTGCCACACTTTTTGGAAATAGGTAGCTTATCTAATTCGTCTCAAACTAAAATATTATTTTGATAGTGTCAATTGTTCGAGTTGACGGACATACTCTAACGTGAAAGCTAGCTAGCTATGATAGCTAGCTAACCATTTGGATGTTGTGTGTGGAGATTGGAATCAAATAATGCCAGCTAGCTCCGTTCCAGAACCATAAATCAGAGTTTAGCCACGATACAGCTGCACGCGCTCACCAAGACACGAACTTTGAACACTCCTAGCTAGCTAAGCTAGTGCAGGTTTATCTGGCTACAGTAACCTAGCTACATGAACCCCATAGCCGAGGTCAACCAAGCAATTTTGCTAGGACGGGAGTCATGATTTAACATCTGCCAACAATTAATGTGCAAAAAAAGTTATTGTTGCAACTTAAACTGGCTCCAGATAGAAACCTCTTTTGCGAGTGTTTGAACTAACGTCAAGGTATTTTCCTAAACACCTCATTCAAGCACTTCTGTAGGACAACCAACTCTCTGCTTGTTTGTCTCAAGAATAGTTTCATTTCGCAATGCAATGTTTACTACAGTACCGTTAGTTAGCACCTTTTACACAAACCCTGTCAACTCCTCAATGTACGTTGCTAATCCTAAACTGCAACATTGAGTCAATTTGTGGTGCTAGTTAGCTAACGGTGTTAGCTAGCCACAAGTGTCATTGAACACGACATTGAATAGTACTTTTCTAACAAGTAAAATCCCACGACAATGAGAAGTTGAATCCCCCACAAGTTGGCTATCGTAGCTAGTTCGTTAATCGAAAGCTAACAAGCTGTTAGCATCATCCCTAGTCCCACACTCTTCATCCATATGTTCCTACCATCTTGACTATTCCTCTCTGGAGCGCCGCAACCGGAGCAGGATTCGCCTGTGCCGAAACTGATGATGCCATGTCCACAAAGTTAGATACGCCGTTTAGGGGGAAACAGGTAAGGAGCCGGGAATCCAAAGTGACTGTTCTATTGAAACCCAAGAGGAAAAGGCTGGATAACTGTGAACACACGCTATACCGGAAACACACGGTACCATGCATACACGTCAAAGAGTTACTTTTCCGGGTACAGGATTAGAAATGAATGGGGCAGATGGGGCTATTCCTTGGACGCGTAATCAGAGTGAAATAAGATCTTCCGGTGCATGTGGAGGTTATACACGTCAGCATAGTATTACCCTGGTACCGTTCATAACGTTATCGTGGATGCCTCGAGCTCGAGACATGCAAAAATAGTACAATGTTATGTGGTCTATTCACCCAATGCAAATCTAATGATTTACTTATTTAAATTGTATATAGACTTATTTTTCTACTGTATTATTGACTGTATATTTGTTTTACTCCATGTGTAACTCTGTGTTATACGTGTCGAACTACTTTGCTTTATCTTGACCAGGTCGCAGTTGAATATGAGAACTTGTTCTCAACTTGCCTACCTGGTTAAATAAAGGTGAAATAAAATAAATACAAATGTGACCTTGTATAAACCAAAGCTGCTCAACAAATCTGAATGTATTAATCTACAGAGAGAGGCTATGTGTCTTTGTTCCATTGTATGCTAATTCAACGGGGGGAATTATTTACTGTAAGGAAAAAATGACTGTACCTAAATCTATCTTGGCATACTTCCCATCCCATGTAATCGTAGACCAGGAGTGTCAAACATACAACATTTTTGCCCGCAAAGCAATTATTTTTTTATCATGTATTTTTTAACATATTTTTTTGTGGGGGGGAGAAACGAACTGAATATACTTTAAAATTACTGAAACCAAATTGAAACTGTAGAAATTATAATGGACCTATATCCACAACATTTCTTGAATGTCCAGCCATAACTGCTGGCATTTGGGGGGGGGGGGGGGGGCTGCACAACAGCTGGCGGTATCGGTCACCTAATACAGGACTAGTAAAGGCCCAGTGCACTAGTTTTTTTTTTTGTCATATTTTTTTTTTAATCCAATTTTTCATAGGATGCTGCAGCCCCCTCAGACCCCCTACTTTCCTTCGGCTATATGTCCAGCTCACTAATAAACACTGTGCACAGACAATGGATCTACATTCATACAGTTTCTTGACTGTCCAGCTCGCTAATAATCACTAAACAGTCAGGGCGCATCAAAAATTCCCAAAACGGTGGATAGAGGACTATTTTTTGCTAATTTTGACGCAAGGAAATATAGACCAGCCTGACCCAACACACCTCCTGGCTGTGTAGGCGCTATTTCACCAAGAAGGAAAGGGATGGAGTGCATCAGATGACCTGGCCTACACAATCCCCCGACCTCGACCAAATTGAGATGGTTTGGGATGAGTTGGACCGCAGAGTGAAGGTAAAGTAGCCAACAAGTGCTCAGCATATGTGGGAACTCCTTCAAGACTGTTGGAAAAGCATTCCAGGTGACACTGGTTGAGAAAATGCCAAGAGTGTGCAAAGCTGTCATCAAGGCAAAGGGTGGCTTTTTGAAGAATCTCAAATGCATTTTGATTTGTTTAAAACTTTTTTGGTTACTATATGATTCCATATGTTTTATTTCATAGTTGTGATGTCTTCACTATGAAGAAATTATGGAAATTATAGGCAATTAGCAAGACACCCCCAATAAAGGAGTGGTTCTGCAGGTGGTGACCACAGACCACTTCTCAGTTCCTATGCTTCCTGGCTGATGTTTTGGTCACTTTTGAATGCTGGTGGTGCTTTCACTCTAGTGGTAGCATGAGACGGAGTCTACAACCCACACAAGTGGCTCAGCTAGTGCAGCTCATCCAGGATGGCGCATCAATGCGAGCTGTGGCAAGAAGGTTTGCTGTGTCTGTCAGCGTAGTGCCCAGACCATGGAGGCGCTACCAGGAGACAGGCCAGTACATCAGGAGATGTGGAGGAGGCCGTAGGAGGGCAACAACCCAGCAGCAGGACCGCTACCTCCGCCTTTGTGCAAGGAGGAGCAGAAGGAGCACTGCCAGAGCCCTGCAAAATGACCTCCAGCAGGCCACAAATGTGCATGTGTCTGCTCAAACGGTCAGAAACATACTCCATGAGGGTGGTATGAGGGCCCGACGTCCACAGGTGGGGGTTGTGCTTACTGCCCAACACCGTGCAGGACGTTTGGCATTTGCCAGAGAACACCAAGATTGGCAAATTCGCCACTGGCGCCCTGTGCTCTTCACAAATGAAAGCAGGTTCACACTGAGCACGTGACAGACATGACAGAGTATGGAGACGCCGTGGAGAACGTTCTGCTGCCTGCAAACATCCTCCAGCATGACCGGTTTGGCGGTGGGTCAGTCATGGTGTGGGGTGGCATTTCTTTGGGAGGGGCCGCACAGCCCTCCATGTGCTCGCCAGAGGTAGCCTGACTGCCATTAGGTACCGAGATGAGATCCTCAGACCCCTTGTGAGACCATATGCTGGTGCGGTTGGCCCTGGGTTCCTCCTAATGCAAGACAATGCTAGACCTCATGTGGCTGGAGTGTGTCAGCAGTTCCTGCAAGAGGAAGGCATTGATGCTATGGACTGGCCCGCCTGTTCCCCAGACCTGAATCCAATTGAGCACATCTGGGACATCATGTCTCGCTCCCATCCACCAATGCCACGTTGCACCACAGACTGTCCAGGATGCTTTAGTCCAGGTCTGGGAGGAGATTCCTCAGGAGACCATCCGCCACCTCATCAGGAGCATGCCCAGGCGTTGTAGGGAGGTCATACAGGCACGTGGAGGCCACACACACTACTGAGCCTAATTTTGACTTGTTTTAAGGACATTACATCAAAGTTGGATCAGCCTGTAGTGTGGTTTTCCACTTTAATTTTGAGTGTGACTCCAAAGCCAGACCTCCATGGGTTGATAAATTTGATTTCCATTGATAATTTTTGTGTGATTTTGTTGTCAGCACTTTCAACTATGTAAAGAAAAAAGTATTTAATAACAATATTTCATTCATTCAGATCTAGGATGTGTTATTTTAGTGTTCCCTTTATTTTTTTGAGCAGTGTATAATGCACAATATATATTCCAATATTCACATGTGTTTTGGGGGAAGCAGGGATTGGGGGTTTATTATGTTTAAATAATAAGTCTTGTGATGTGTGGAAAGAAATC
This sequence comes from Oncorhynchus mykiss, assembly GCF_013265735.2. Lineage (NCBI taxonomy): Eukaryota > Metazoa > Chordata > Actinopteri > Salmoniformes > Salmonidae > Oncorhynchus > Oncorhynchus mykiss. Next base: position 64,390,978 of record NC_048579.1, read on the forward strand.
AGGTCAGAAAAAAAACATGTTGGACCATTTAAAATAATGTTTATACAAACCATGAAATTATTTTATATCTATAGCTAGGTTTCCATCAGTGAAGGCTCAGAGGAGGAAGGGGAGGACTATCCTCCTCAGTGAATTTCATAACAATAATAGTTGTAAAACATTTAAAATGTTATGCTTTTTAGATAAAACTATAATAAATATATTCACATCACCAAATAATTGATTAAAACACACTGTTTTGCAATGAAGGTCTAGAGTAGCCTCAACAGCCCTCTGTAGGGTAGCACCATGGAGGAGAGCTAGCTTCCTTCCTGCTCTAGGTACAATTCAATACATCTCTGGGTACAATTCAATACAAAACCTAGGAGGCTCATGGTTCTCAAACCACTTCCATAGTCTTACACAGTAATTATGACAACTTCCAGAGGTCGTCCTCCAACCTATCAGAGCTTCTGCAGCATGAACTAACATTTTGTCCACCCAATCAAAGGATCAGATAATGAATTTAATACTGAAAGCATATACTACAGCTAGCTAGCACTGCAGTGCATAACATGTGGTGGGCAGTTGACTCAAAGAGAGAGACAGACAATAGTTGAACAGATTTGAATCAATTAATTTATTCCAAAATGAAGGAGAAGCGAGATAGATGTCGTAATTTTCTACCAGGTATGGAGATACGACCCAGATGCAGACGACGTCGAATAAACAATTGTTTAATGTTCCAACAGGGACAGGCAAGACAGGTCAAGGCAGGTAGGGGTCAGTAAACCAGAGGTGGGGCAATAATACCGTGCGGCAGGAAGGGTCAGGGTAAGGTAGAGGTCTGTAATCCAGAGGGGGGCAAAGGTACAGGTCGGTCGGCAGGGTTAGGCAGGCGGGCTCAGAGGACAGGCAAGGGTAAAAACCTGTCGGGCAAGAAGAGAGAAACTGGAAAAAGCAGGAGCTGAGACAAACACTGGTTGACTTGAAGAAACAAGACCAACTGGCAACAGACAAACAGAGAACACAGGTATAAATACACAGGGGATCATGGGGAAGATGGGCAACACCTGGAGATGATCACAAAGACAGGTGAAACAGATCAGGGTGTGACAGTAACCCCCCCTCCCCCCTCCCCTCTAGGGGTGCCACCTGGAGTCCTACCTGGGTGCATCCCGGGTTGACCAGGGTGTCGACGCTGAAAATCTGCAATGAGGCCTGTGTCCAGGATGTCCCTGGTGGGGACCCAGCACATCTCCTCTGGGCCATAACACTCCCAGTCAACCAGGTACTGGAACGCCCTGCCCCGAGGTCGAAACTTCAGGAGACGCCTCACCGTGTAAGCTGGTTGGCGGTCGATGAGACGGGGAAGAGGGATGGGCCTGGAAACGGGAGACAAAGGGCTGTGATACATGAATTTGACTTTGGACACATGAAAGGTGGGATGTATACGAAGGGTACCGAGCAACAGAAGACGAACAGCAGAGGAGCTAATGATCTTGGAGATGGTGAACAGGCCGATAAACAGGGGGGAGAGTTTGCATTATTGCACTCGGAGGGGCAGAACCCGGGTGGATAGCCATACCTTCTGCCTGAGAAGATACTGGGGAGCCAGGGTCCGATGGCGATCCGCTTGTCATCGATACCTGGTGGTGGTCTTGAGGAGGACTGACTGGGCTTTTCTCCAGGTACCTGGAGGAGATGGGCGCACTCCAGGACTGCGGAGCGGACAGTGTCAGGCTCGAACATTTGGTTAGCTGGGCCCTCCCCAGGGTTCAGCTGGGACCGCTGCGCCTCCCGGACCTGTTTCCCGATACCCCAGCTGAGTGCCGTCGCCAGGTACGAGGTGGGAAGGATGGTCTCGGGCTCTGGGGTGGTAGCAGTGGGGTTATAGCAGCAAGACAGGGCATCCGGCTTGACGTTCTTGGACCCCGGCCGGTAGGAGAGGGAAAAGTTGAACCGGGTAAACAGCAGGTCCCATCTCGCCTGCCTGGAGTTGAGCCACTTGGAGGTGTGGAGTTACTCCAGGTTTTTGTGGTTGGTCCACACAATGAACAGATGTTTTGCACCTTCCAGCCAGTTACGAATGAACCAGGATCGGAGCCAGGGTGAAGCAATGTTTAAGGTCCCGGAACGACCGGTCTGCGGCCGTGGACCAAGTGAACAGAACCTTGGTAGAGGTGAGGGCAGATGGGGGAGACCAGGGTGCTGTAAACCTGTATAAAGCAGCGATAAAAGTTGGTGAAACCCAGGAAGCGTTGCAGCTGCACCCTGGACGTAGGCTGAGGCCAATCCACCACCACTTTCACCTTCTCAGGATCCATCTTGACCCTCCCATCAGAAATAACGTAGCCCAGAAAGGGAATAGTGGAGTGATAGAACTCATATTCTTCCGCCTTAACAAACAACTGTTTCTCCAGAAGGCGCTGGTGAACCTGCCGGACATGGAGCACGTGCTCTTGGGGGGAGCGGGAGAAGGCAAGGATGTCATCAATGTAGATGAAGACAAACCGGTTCGGCATGTCGCGGAGAATGTCAGACACCCGAGTCTGGAACATGGCAGGGGCGTTGGTGAGACCAAAGGGCATGACCAGATATCCATAGTGGCCACGTTGAAGGCGGTCTTCCATTGTCCCCCCCCAAATCCGCATCAGGTGGTAGGCGTTACGTAGATCCAGCTTGGAGAATACAGTGGCCACCTGGAGCGGCTCAAAGGACTAGGAAATGAGTGGTAGCGGATAACAGTTCTTAACAGTGGTGTCATTGAGTCCCCGGTAGTCAATGCACGCGCGCAGGGTCTTGTCCTTCTTCTCCACGAAGGAGAATCCTGCACCAGCGGAAGAGGAAGAGGGATGGATAAATCCAGTAGCTAGGGAGTCCCCAATGTAGTCCTCCATAGCCTTGGTTTCAGGTCCCGACAGCGAGGTGCTAGGGAGAAGGTCAATCCCGCATTCATAGGGGTGGTGCGGCAGAAGGGAAGTGGCCCGGGACTTGCTGAACACCTCCCGGAGGTCCTGGTACTCCGCGGGAATGTACAAAACAATACATCCGATTGCTTGCTCTCTGGGGTTTTAAGCTTGGTTTCTGTATAAACATATTTTTTATTTAACTAGGTAAATCAGTTAAGAACAAATTCTTATTTTCAATGACTGCCTAGGAACAGTGCCTGCAGAACAACAGATTTGTACCGTGTCAGCTCGGGGATTTGAACTTGCAACCTTCCGGTTACTAGTCCAATGCCCTAACCACTAGGCTAACCTGCCGCCCCAACAACTGCTGATGTAAAAGAGGAAGGCATTGATGCTATGGACTGGCCCGCCCGTTCCCCAGACCTGAATCCAATTGAGCACATCTGGGACATCATGTCTCGTTCCATCCACCAAAGCCACGTTGCACCACAGACTGTCCAGGAGTTGGCGGATGCTTTAGTCCAGGTCTGGGAGGAGATCCCTCAGGAGACCATGCACCACCTCATCAGGAGCATGCCCAGGCGTTGTAGGGAGGTCATACAGGCACGTGGAGGCCACACACACTACTGAGCCTCATTTTGACTTGTTTTAACTGCTGACACACTCCAGCCACATGAGGTCTAGCATTGTCTTGCATTAGGATGAACCCAGGGCCAACCACACCAGCATATGGTCTCACAGGGGGTCTGAGGATCTCATCTCGGTACCTAATGGCAGTCAGGCTACCTCTGGCGAGCACATGGAGGGCTGTGCGGCCCCCCAAAGAAATGCCACCCCACCCCTAGTCGATTCAAGCGCAGCTGGGAACTTTATGGATTGCGGACTCGCTCTTAAGTTAGGTGTTCTGCTTGTGCCGATAGATTCTCCCTTTCCCGTGCACTCCCTAGATAGCCGGCCATTAGGGTCAGGTGTGGTCAGGGAGACCACGGTTCCACTGGACATGGTAACGCAGGGGAATCATAGGGAGCGTATCAGTCTCTATATTATTGATTTGCCTGCGTTTCCAGTGGTGCTAGGGATTCCCTGGATGGCCCGGCACAATCCTAAAATTTCATGGAGACGGGGTTCTCCAGGGGTGGTCAGAGGAGTGTTCTGGAAGGTGTCTGGGAGTTTCCATCGGTGCCACGTCGGTGGAGGGTCCAGACCAGGGTCCCACGGTGTGCATTCCCCCCGAGTATGCCGATTTGGCAATTGCTTTCAGTAAAAAGAAAGCGACTAAATGACCACCTCATCGACCGGGAAGGGATTGTGCGATAGATCTCCAGGTAAACGCTGCGCTTCCCAAGAGTCACGTGTACCCATTGTCCCAAGAGGAGACGTTGGCTATGGAAACATATGTCACGGAGTCTCTGGGACAGGGGTACATTCGGTCCTCCATCTCACCCGTCTCCTTGAGTTTCTTTTTTGTGAAAAAAAAGGAGGGAGATTTGCATCCGTGTATTGATTATAGAGGTCTAAATGCCATCACAGTGGGGTTTAGCTACCCACTACCTCTCATTGCTACGGCGGTGGAATAATTTCACGGAGCGCAGTTCTTCACAAAATCGGAAAGATATCAGTTTGTCTCTGTGAATGGTTTGTCCTCTGACAAATCAACTGTAAATTTCGGTGTTCCTCAAGGTTCCGTTTTAGGACCACTATTGTTTTCACTATATGTTTTACCTCTTGGGGATGTCATTCGAAAACATAATGTTAACTTTCACTGCTATGCGGATGACACACAGCTGTACATTTCAATGAAACATGGTGAAGCCCCAAAATTGCCCTCGCTAGAAGCATGTGTTTCAGACATAAGGAAGTGGATGGCTGCAAACTTTCTACTTTTAAACTCGGACAAAACAGAGATGCTTGTTCTAGGTCCCAAGAAACAAAGAGATCTTCTGTTGAATCTGACAATTAATCTTAATGGTTGTACAGTCGTCTCAAATAAAACTGTGAAGGACCTCGGCGTTACTCTGGACCCTGATCTCTCTTTTGAAGAACATATCAAGACCATTTCAAGGACCGCTTTTTTCCATCTACGTAACATTGCAAAAATCCGAAACTTTCTGTCCAAAAATTATGCAGAAAAATTAATCCATGCTTTTGTCACTTCTAGGTTAGACTACTGCAATGCTCTACTTTCCGGCTACCCGGATAAAGCACTAAATAAACTTCAGTTAGTGCTAAATACGGCTGCTAGAATCCTGACTAGAACCAAAAAATGTGATCATATTACTCCAGTGCTAGCCTCCCTACACTGGCTTCCTGTCAAAGCAAGGGCTGATTTCAAGGTTTTACTGCTAACCTACAAAGCATTACATGGGCTTGCTCCTACCTATCTCTCTGATTTGGTCCTGCCGTACATACCTACACGTACGCTACGGTCACAAGACGCAGGCCTCCTAATTGTCCCTAGAATTTCTAAGCAAACAGCTGGAGGCAGGGCTTTCTCCTATAGAGCTCCATTTTTCTGGAACGATCTGCCTACCCATGTCAGAGACGCAAACTCAGTCTCAACCTTTAAGTCCTTACTGAAGACTAATCTCTTCAGTGGGTCATATGATTGAGTGTAGTCTGGCCCAGGAGTGGGAAGGTGAACGGAAAGGCTCTGGAGCAACGAACCGCCCTTGGTGTCTCTGCCTGGCCGGTTCCCCTCTTTCCAGTGGGATTCTCTGCCTCTAACCCTATTACAGGGGCTGAGTCATTGGCTTACTGGGGCTCTCTCATACCGTCCCTGGAGGGGGTGCGTCACCTGAGTGGGTTGATTCACTGATGTGGTCATCCTGTCTGGGTTGGCGCCCCCCCCCCTTGGGTTGTGCCGTGGCGGAGATCTTTGTGGGCTATACTCAGCCTTGTCTCAGGATAGTAAGTTGGTGGTTGAAGATATCCCTCTAGTGGTGTGGGGGCTGTGCTTTGGCAAAGTGGGTGGGGTTATATCCTTCCTGTTTGGCCCTGTCCGGGGGTGTCCTCGGATGGGGCCACAGTGTCTCCTGACCCCTCCTGTCTCAGCCTCCAGTATTTATGCTGCAGTAGTTTATGTGTCGGGGGGCTAGTGTCAGTTTGTTATATCTGGAGTACTTCTCCTGTCCTATTCGGTGTCCTGTGTGAATTGAAGTGTGCTCTCTCTAATTCTCTCTTTCTCTCTTTCTCTCTCTCGGAGGACCTGAGCCCTAGGACCATGCCTCAGGACTACCTGACATGATGACTCCTTGCTGTCCCCAGTCCACCTGGCCGTGCTGCTGCTCCAGTTTCAACTGTTCTGCCTTATTATTATTCGACCATGCTGGTCATTTATGAACATTTGAACATCTTGGCCATGTTCTGTTATAATCTCCACCCGGCACAGCCAGAAGAGGACTGGCCACCCCACATAGCCTGGTTCCTCTCTAGGTTTCTTCCTAGATTTTGGCCTTTCTAGGGAGTTTTTCCTAGCCACCGTGCTTCTACACCTGCATTGCTTGCTGTTTGGGGTTTTAGGCTGGGTTTCTGTACAGCACTTTGAGATATCAGCTGATGTACGAAGGGCTATATAAATAAATTTGATTTGATGATTTGATTTGATGATCTCAGGAGCGCGTATAGTCTGGTGCGTATTCGGAAGGGAGACGAGTGGAAAACCGCATTTAGTACCACATCGGGCCACTATGAGTACCGCGTCATGCCGTATGGGTTAAAGAATGCTCCAGCCGTTTTCCAATCCTTTATAGACGAGATTCTCAGGGACCTGCACGGGCAGGGAGTGGTTGTTTATATCGATGACATTCTGATCTACTCAGCCACTCACGCCGTCCAGCGGAGTGTAACTATGATGTGGGGGACCGGGAGTTGTTAGCGGTGGTCAGGGCTCTGAAGGTGTGGAGACACTGGCTTGAAACAATTTTTCGGCGTCGCCGGCCTACTAGCTGCCACTGATTATTTTCTCCCCCTCCTTATGTGTTTATTGATTGCTGAAGACACATTGTGCAGAGCAGGCGCAGGATATCCTGGGCCGTATAGACATACTGGCGGCCAGATGCACTGATCCGGCACCCTCCGACCTGGCTGGATGCCCACTAGCCAGGCCGATTCGAGGAGCTGGAAGGTAGCGCACCGAGCTGTGAATGCGCACTAGAAACACCGTGCGCTCCACCGCATAACATGGTGCCTGACCAGTATTACGCTCGCCACGGTAAGCACGGGGAGTTGGCTCAGGTCTCCAACCTGACTCAGCCTCTCGTGCCTGCTCCGTTGCCATGACTCCTGGTAGCGAAGTCGTTCCTCCCTCGCTACTTCAGCCTGTTTCCATGGCAGGGTCTTGTCCCATACTATAACCTCCTCCCATGTCCAAGATGTCCTCCATTCTCTCTTCTCCCGGGCCCAGGATCCCTGCTCCTCCTGGCCACGCTGCTTGGTCCCTTGGTGGTGGGTAGTTCCGTCGTAAGAAGTGGACCAAAGTGCAGCGTGGTGAGTGTACATTTCTGTTTATTTAGGTAAATGTCGCCAACAAAACAAAGAAACGACCGTGAAGCTTAACATAGGCTATAATGTCTCTAACAAAGTCAACTACCCACACTGAAAGAAGGGAAAGGGCTACCTAAGTATGATTCCCAATCAGAGACAATGATAGACAGTTGTCCATGATTGAGAACCATACCCGGCCAAAACATAGAAATAAAGAAACATAGAAAACAAAACATGGAATGCCCACCCCACATCACACCCTGACCTAACCAAATAGAGAAATAAAATGGCTCTCTAAGGTCAGGGCGATTATAGAAAAATAATAAGTACACAGATATTCAGATATTCTAAACTAAGTATCTTGCTAACTTTCAAATTGTCACGCTCTGACCTTAGAGAGCCGTTTTATTTCTCTATTTGGTGAGGTCAGGGTGTGAGGTGGGGTGGGCATTCTATGTTTTGTATTTACAACTTTGGTTTTGGCCGAGTGTGGTTCCCAATCAGAGGCAGCTGTCTATTGTTGACTCTGATTGGGGATCATACTTAGGTAGCCCTTTTTCCCTCCTTCTGTGTGGGATCTTGTCTTTGTTCATGTGCATGTTGTTTGCACGACGAAGCTGTTCGGTCGTTGTATTGTTTATTGCTTTTGGTGTACATTGAAAATTAAAAGGAAATGTACGCTTACCACGCTGCACCTTGGTCTCCTTCTGATGACATTTGTTACACAAATGTAGTAACAGGTCCATGTAGAATAAACAACCCTTAACATAACAATGTGCTAACATAACAATGTGCACCTTTCATCTTTCATTGTCATTCCCTGCTGATACAGATACTGTGCTTATCGCAATTTTGTCTGGTAGTAAATGGGGCTACCTTGGCAAACATGTCAGAGTGGTCATACCTTCCTGTGTGGTGTCTCATATACAACAGGAGTTCCCTGATCCTGGTGCAGAATACACAGGGTTTCTCGCTCCCCATTTTGACTGATACCATTAAATTCAATAATAAAAACAGACAATACAAGTAAAAGTTGTGTCTAGTAAAATGTTAATACCGAGTACCAGGTCTCTCTCCATTCAGATGAATCAGTATTCATTCCGTCTGTCAGTCTGGACTTCATCATCTTGCAAGTCTCCATCTGTTGGTACCATACATGTTTCTGTGAACACCCTAACCCTAACCCTACAAAGTCACTGTTCTATTACCAATGACAGTTAGGATAGGTAATATCTGACACACAAACAGGTACTATGTTGAAGTTTGAACAGGTCAGTATAAACCTACCCAAATATGATCTCCCCACCAAACGACTGAGGATGCCATCTGGCAAAAGCATCTCCAGTCCATCTGTAGAAATAGGCAGAGTTGAGGCAGAGCTTATCAGTGACACACTGACTGAAAATGGTGTTGTTATTACTGGACTTGTGGGTGTGTTGAGTGTCAGGTCTCTCTGCATCTCATGCATCTGTGAAGAAATACACACAGTCACTGTTCTATTACCAATGGCAGTTATGATAGGTGATATCTGGCACACAAATATATACTACATTGAACAAAAATAGAAATGCAACATGTAAAGTGTTGGTCCCATGTTTCATGAGCTGAAATAAAAAATCCCAGACATTTTCAATACGCAGAAAAACCTTATTTCGCTCAAATTTTGTGCACAAATTTGTTTACGTCCCTACCATAAGCTGCCTCCAAAGTAATTTTGGAGAATTTGGCTGTAGGCCAACCAAGAATGTTGACTGAAATGCTTTTTTTCATTTATGTATGACAATGTGAATGGTTTCCATCCCAGTGCTGACAGATGGGGAAATCATGCGGGAGTGAGCCTGACGGTTGCTGGCATCAATATCTCAGGTGCCTCTCCAACCCAATGTGTGATCGTGTGTCTGTGTGTGTATATCGGAGGGGTTGGATAAAAAAGCAGAGGACACACTTCCATCTCATAAGGACTAATACAAGTTTATCTCATCTTCATTTAGTTTAGCTGATGAAATCTATTTTCTCCAGCTGATCTGTAACTGCAGCAGCAACAACCGTCTCTCCTTTTCACTGGGATCTTTGCACCATATCCCCATCCCAAATGGCCCTTTGCACCATATCCCCATCCCAAATGGCCCTTTGCACTATATCCCCATCCCAAATGGCCCTTTGTACCATATCCCCATCCCAAATGGCCCTTTGCACCATATCCCCATCCCAAATGGCCCTTTGCACCATATCCCCATCCCAAATGGCCCTTTGTACCATATCCTCATCCCAAATGGCCCTTTGTACCATATCCCCATCCCAAATGTCTCTTTGTACCATATCCCCATCCCAAATGGCCCTTTGTACCATATCCCCATCCCAAATGAGCCTTTGCACCATATCCCCATCCAACATTGGCCCTTTGTACCATATCCCCATCCCAAAGGGCCCTTTGTACCATATCCCCATCCCAAATGGCTCTTTGTAGTGCACTTTTCACCAGGGCTCATAAGGATCTGCTTAAAAGTAGACACTACACTTGACTTACGAAATCAAACACAATAATGACAAGATATTTACGTTTTAGTCATTTAGCAGACACTCTTATACAGAGAAACTAGGGTTGAGTGCCTTGCTCAAGGGCGCATCAACAGATTTTTCACCTAATCAGCTCAGAGATTCAAACCCACAACCTTTCACTTACTGGCCCAATTGCACTTAACTACTAGGCTACCTGCCTAGTTTTCCTTGAACTCTGTTACATCAATGCATTGGTTGAGCAAACAGTTTCAGAACACCTTGATGACTCTGAGGGTGATGTTAATGGAGCAGGACTCATGGGTTCAATCTTCACTGTCCCAGCAATAGACACCAACCCAATGATTATGAACTGTAATGTAGAAAACAGTTCAAGCAAACAGGATATGACTCACAAGGTTGCTTCCTGTCACAACCAAACGGTGTGCTCATTCACTCACTTTCTCTTTCTCAGTCATTATTGATATTGTTGTACTGTAATAAATTAAGAATTTGGCTTTTGGCTCATTGGGTTGAGGCTGACATACCCTGCCCAGCAGTTGTGTTCTACAATGGGGGTAACTCTTTCATTGTTAACATCTTGCGTCTGTCGATGATGTGAATGCAATGCAATGTTGGTTCAAAACCTTTTCTGACACATTAGTTTAGTGTAAGATATAATTGACTGTTTGAATATGATGGATGAAATACCTTTGTGCCTGAAGTGATTTTATGAATATTATGTGGAAAGTATTTTCAAGCTTATGTGTGGCATGAAGAGTGTGTGCTCCTACTATTATAACAACTTGGGTTCTATTGTAGCAATCCAGATTCATACCATGTTCATACATTTAATGGTGTTAAGAATGAACAAGAATTCAGGAGAGAGGACCAGACTAGAACGCAACTACCTTAACTAGCCTTGAACGCAGCTCCCTTGCAACTCAACAAGCACCAGCTTCTACTCGTTGACAATCAGCCTCCACGCCTGTTTGCAACACTGCAACATCAACATATGTAAAAATGGCAGGTTTCTATGTTTTGTAGAAAAAAAAGATAAAGATAAGTGTTTCCAGTGACAGAATCAACCAATTAGTAGACAGTAGGTAGGCAATATCTACTCACAATTGGTCAAAATCACATGATGCACATTGATGATGTATTTGGAAACACTTATCTTCCTCTACAAAACATAGAAACGCACTATTTTCACACATGTTGATGTTGGTGTGATGCGAGAAATGATGAATATGAAGTTGAAAAATTTTGAAGTTTCCCTTTAAACCTGACCAAACTAACATTCTGCCTCTGTTCTGCAGTGCATGTCTGTTGCACCACATTGCCTTAATAGCCTTATCAAGTGTTGCATCCCTCACCTTCTCCACCTTCTATATAGGATCTCTGACATTCTTCCAAAGATCTCCTGGGGGGATTGGCGGCACCACAGCAGCCTATCTACCACGGCCTGATGATGATGTCTACCTGAGACTCTAAGCCAAACTCTACAGAGTCCATCCCCTGGATCCTTCACCGGCAGCCTATCTACCACGGATTGATGATGATGTCTACCTGAGACTCCAAGCCAAACTCTACAGAGTCCATCCCCTGGATCCTTCACCTGCAGCCTATCTACCACGGCATGATGATGATGTCTACCTGAGACTCCAAGCCAAACTCTACAGAGTCCATCCCCTGGATCCTTCACCTGCAGCCTATCTACCACGGCATGATGATGATGTCTACCTGAGACTCCAAGCCAAACTCTACAGAGTCCATCCCCTGGATCCTTCACCTGCAGCCTATCTACCACGGCCTGATGATGATGTCTACCTGAGACTCCAAGCCAAACTCTACAGAGTCCATCCCCTGGATCCTTCACCTGCAGCCTATCTACCACGGCATGATGATGATGTCTACCTGAGACTCCAAGCCAAACTCTACAGAGTTCATCCCCTGGATCCTTCACCTGCAGCCTATCTACCACGGCATGATGATGATGTCTACCTGAGACTCCAAGCCAAACTCTACAGAGTCCATCCCCTGGATCCTTCACCTGCAGCCTATCTACCACGGCATGATGATGATGTCTACCTGAGACTCCAAGCCAAACTCTACAGAGTCCATCCCCTGGCTCCTTCACCTGCAGCCTATCTACCACGGCATGATGATGATGTCTACCTGAGACTCCAAGCCAAACTCTACAGAGTCCATCCCCTGGATCCTTCACCTGCAGCCTATCTACCACGGCCTGATGATGATGTCTACCTGAGACTCCAAGCCAAACTCTACAGAGTCCATCCCCTGGATCCTTCACCTGCAGCCTATCTACCACGGCCTGATGATGATGTCTACCTGAGACTCCAAGCCAAACTCTACAGAGTCCATCCCCTGGATCCTTCACCGGCAGCCTATCTACCACGGCCTGATGATGATGTCTACCTGAGACTCCAAGCCAAACTCTACAGAGTCCATCCCCTGGATCCTTCACCTGCAGCCTATCTACCACGGCCTGATGATGATGTCTACCTGAGACTCCAAGCCAAACTCTACAGAGTTCATCCCCTGGATCCTTCACCGGCAGCCTATCTACCACGGCCTGATGATGATGTCTACCTGAGACTCCAAGCCAAACTCTACAGAGTTCATCCCCTGGATCCTTCACCGGCAGCCCTTGGCTTCATCCCGTCCATTCTCACATCCATTCAATTTCCTTAATACATATTCTAAACCCATTTCGATGCCTGGTCCTTAAACTCTGGAATTTGAAATAGTTTTTTATTGACTTTGACAAGGAACACATTTACAAGTTATTTTATTTTTATTTTGCTAATAATTTCACAAAACCATCCACAAGCAAACTCATGTTGCCTGCCTTCTCCATCCCATATTGGTTGTCTGTAGGCTACAGAGAAGCATACAGTAAAACAAGTATATTATTTCAAACAAAGATTTACAATAACTTCATAATACATCAGCAATATACAGAATATATAGGGTCAAATATGTTATATAGCTAATGTAGGATACACAAATCAGATCAAATGATTCAGTCATACTGACATTTGAACTATACAATGATGTGGTCTCAGACGCACAGTTTGGTTCACACAAATGATAGGCTACTTCTATAAGCATTATTCGGGGCTCAACGCTGCCTGATGTTGGCTGCCATGGAAACCATTAAATGTGCTTTTGTGCTAATATTTATCGAATTGCATATTCAATTTTAACAGTCCTTCCAAGTGAGGGTAAATTGATTCTTGTCATACTTCAGTGTGTAGAAATGCGCTAGAATGAAGGCTATATGACCCCACGTTGAGACGCATGAGGGAGCTCTGTGCGCTTTGGATAGGTTTATGGTACCCTTTTACGCGGGTAAAATGTTCATGTTTCTCTGCACCTAGGGACACAAGAAAGCACAAATTCACGTCGATAGAACCAAATAGAATGTTGTGTGTCATTGAGATATGGTCGATCTATGTTTAGAATTCTTCCTTAGGCCGAAATGGTGAGCCCTGCGAACATTTACGCACACAAGAATGTTTAACCATTTCCGTGCCCGCAGCGTGACTGTTTTATTAACCTTGGGTTGTACACACAAAATATGCAATAAAGTACTCCAAATCAATCGGGGCATGAACTCTGTTCCGTAATAAATAAATATGTTATTTGTCTTCTCTGTCTGTTGGCAAGGAGACCCTGGTGTCCAGAGCTGTTTATCAGCTATATACAATGCGTCCTCTACAGAAACTATAACCGTGCGCTAACTCGTGGGTTAATATATAATTTGGACCATATGGCATTTTAAAATCCACCCTTTATTTCAGTGGCACTTCGATCTGTGTGGACCCAGCTAATGATGCCCAATTAGTCATTAAACAGGACCAAAAGACGAGCCTTGTGTGGTTTCACATTTGCTAATATTTGCTTGTCAAATATTTTCTTTGAAACGTTTACAGCACATTTTATCTGCTGGCTGGTCAAGAGACATCTGCGACGGTTTTCCTCGTCCTTTTTTTTCTAAATGAAAGTCCCAATTGGTCCCCCCACATTCGCCCTATCCGACTATTTGTTCATGCTTGAAAGAAAATGTAATAAAAGAGTCTGGATGATGGATTTACGATTTATCAGAAGCACTTTACCATATGGCAGTCGACATCGGGACAGGTTTTCAAATGTTAGCTTTAAAAAAAGGAGACTCGATCGGACTAATCTTAAACACTGACTTGGGAAAGGATGCTCAAGTCACGTGACCCGAGCCGTGTCGCTTGGAGATGGAATACAGTAAATGGAATTAACTTACATTTGGTGTCACGTGTGAAATTCGATTTTGAAAGGCCAAAATGAGTATCTTCAGTAGCCCAACAGAAAACATGGAGATTGTTCTTGACACAGCATATGGTCCATCTTCAGGATACAGTACTGTATTATACGCATCATTGTCTAGAGAGAGCAGTGGATGCGAGCTTCCTATTCCATTATATTATGTACCTTACCAAATAGTTATCAGAAATTGAATAGCCTAACGGACTAGCCTTGAAACCCGTTTAGATGGAAGCCTTTAGTCCACTGTAAAAACACTACATGTGAGATAGAAAATGTCCCCTGTTGGCCCTACAGTTTATTACATGGCATTGCATTCTTCTGCTTCAAGTTCACAATTGCAAAAGCTGTTTTAATAGGTCTAGTTAACCCATAATAAACTTTTTTTTTACAAAAATCTTGGGGCAACATTTTTGACGTTGAAAACAAATTTTACATTGGCACTTTATAAGGGTCATCCATATTTATATCCTATAATATGTGGGGTTAAAAATGTGTGGTTCGCAGCTTGACTTCCAGACAATCGAGTCTGAATAGACTGGGTTACTTGAGAGTCAGGTACAGTAGGCCTACATGCAATATTTACATTTCTCCTATCAGACCACTACGTCATCTAGAAAAGGCTGATAGGGTATATATTTGTGAAGTCGCGCGTGATTCCTGTCAGTGGCGACCTGTGCAACAGACAGGTGTGAATTGGCATCCCCTCAGACTCCGAATATTCACATTTTACAGGTGAGGTGTTTTATGCACTTTACAATCAGGTCAGTGCATTTTGGGGATGAAGTTCCTCATATAACAGTTTATTCTCGTTTATCAAAGGAACATCAACGCTGTATATTATAAAGGAATTATCTTGTTGTTTCATTTGATACGGCTCGGAAGAACCAATTGACATGTGTGGAACGAATGTGGACCTGTCAAACGAAGGTAGTCTATATTCAAACGAAGGACTAATTATAATTTGTTATTAGATTACTTATATTATTGGATTGAGTGGAGACATTTTTTCCAACAATATGCAAAGAAATATTTATGCATAAAGCGGTAAAATAGGTTTAAATCTTATAAAAGCTATTTTATTCTGTTCTTTTCTAAGGGAGCGGGTGTGTCAATCAGCTTGGTGGGGTGTTTCTGAACGGGAGGCCGCTTCCAGCATATAAAAGGAGGAAGATGATCGAACTGGCATCGGAAGGTGTGCGCCCATGCGAGATCTCCAGAATTCTGCAGGTGCGTATCAGCAGGCTTATAGGAGCTCGTGTTTGTGCCCTATTCGATATTATTCGATACATGAAAAACATCATTTATTTTATTATTAATTTAACTTAATACATTAAATAGTTGTTAAATGGTGTGCTTTCAATGATCTAGTAGTACTTCTGTTATTGTGCTCTGATGGTGGATATAAATCTTGCGTCAATTCATGAAAACCCAAATGTGCACTCCGCGCTGGCAGGTGTCAAATGGCTGCGTCAGCAAGATTTTGAGCAGGTACCACAAAACCGGCCTCCTGGACCCGAAGGCGACCGGAGGTAGTAGACCTCGACTCCTCACCCCCGAAGTCATCTCGAAAATAATCGAATGCAAGACGAAAAACCCAACAACATTCGCCTGGGAAATCAGAAAAAAGCTCGCGGCCGAAAGAATCTGTAAATCGGCCAAAGTTCCCAGTGTAAGTGAGATCACAAGCTACACCAAAATGATACAAAGTGTGAACAACTGTGAGGGAAATAACTATATTTTTCGATTAATTTAAGCATTATTTTCACCTTGTTAAAAGGTATCCTCTGTAAACCGAATTCTCAGGAAAATTCAACTCGACTCTGCGATGTTGAGTGTGGAGATTTCTGCGCACCACCCCAGATACCCAGGTAGGCTACACATCGTACATCTGGATCTGGGAGAAATACACACATATATGCCACATTCACTGTGCGCAATTTGAAAAACATAGCCATATAGTCTACTTGTATGCATTCCAGGTCTTCCAGTGGGGACCCCAACGCAGTCAGTAGTGAAGGAGAGGGAGGAGATGGAGACAGTTGAGGTGAACGAGCTCCAGCCTCCCCGGCCCCAGCATCGCAACCGCACCACCTTCACCCTGGGGCAGTGCAGAGTGTTAGAGCAAGGTAGGCCTGTACAGTACTGTACTTTAGGCAGAACAATGTCCTACTTTTACTTCAACAACTGTTTATGAACATTTAGGCTGTGTGTTTATGTGGAGTGGATATATTAATGATTAGGCTTAAACGACTTAGTTTGATTGGACTTATTCCTATTTCAACAAGGCTTGTTTTAGAACAGTTGGACAAGTTGTTATCCTTTCAAGCTTTGAGTGCTCTCTCATTCTATTTCTTCCTCCCAAACGGAGCAGAATTCACACAGAGCCACTATGCAGACATGTTCACCAGGGAAAAACTGGCATCTGAGATCCAACTTCCAGAGGACACCATCAAGGTTACATGACACAAACTATGCATACAACCTATGTCATTTCCTGTAAATGTACCTGTAATACTGAGCTACATCTGTTATAATTGCCATTCCCCTTTGAAGGTGTGGTTCTCAAACAGAAGAGCAAAATGGAGGAGGGAAGCCAAGTATAAGAGCGGTGTCCACGGAGCACATAGTGAGTGTGTGTATTTTTGTTTATTATGGATCCCCATTTGCTGCAGCTAAGGCACCAGCTACTCTTCCTGGGGTCCAGCAACATTAAGGCAGTTAAAAACTATTTAAAATATTAAATTTCATTATATTTAATAGCACTTTTCACAACACATTAAGTGTGTTCCCTCAGATACTACTCTACAATCACATCTCTACAGTACACAATCCATGTGTATGGGTGTGTAGAGTGTGTGTCTTATCATGTGTGTGTGTGTGTGTCTCTTCACAGTCCCCGCTGTTCCTTAAGGTGTATTTTTATCTGTTAAAAAAACAAACAGATTATTCTGCTTGCATCTGTTACCTGATGTGGAATCGAGTTCCACGTTTGCCAATTGGTTGTGCAGCCAGACGTATTTGCCATTCCTTTTGCCTCATCCCTCTAAACCATAAAATGTTTCAATTCATCAATCCACAGGGACTTAACCGTTTTTACAGTCACTTTCTTTATGGGTCCATGCTTATTAGTAACTGGAAAAATCTATTTCATAAATGTGTCAAGTGCAGCGTCTGGTTGCTCCTCAACACACTGGCATTACACTGGGGTAGCAGGTAGACTAGTGGTTAGAGCGTTGGACTAGTAACCGAAAGATTATAAGATTGAATCCCTGAGCTGACAAGGTAAACATCTGTTGTTCTGCCCCTGAACAAGGCAGTTAACCCACTGTTCCTAGGCTGTCATTGAAAATAATGGCTGACTTGCCTAGTTAAATAAAGGTAAAATAATGACACACCACAGACGAACAAATATTCTTCACATCAACAACAGAGGAATCACTACAACACCTCTTGTATGACCTCTCATAAAGTATATTAGACCCAGCCTTCAGAACGTTGGTTTTCCTAGATATGGCTACTATATTGTGATGACTACATACAATGGATTTGGATAGAGCTTTAAAGCACATTTCTGCTGCATTAGTAAACATGTGATCAATACATGTTGCTGATTTCATTCCTGTGCTGTTTGTAACTACCATGGTAGGATAACTGATACCCGGAACCAGGATGCAGACACTGGTTGCAGTTTGAAGCTTTTTCTTGAGTGGGCAACGTGATGAAAGCCAGTCAATATTTAAATCACCCAGAAAATGTACCTCTGTTGGTATCACATACATGATCAAACATTTGACACGTTATCCAGATACTGACTGTTAGCAGTTGGTGGTCTGTAGCAGTTTGAGAGAGAGAATAACAGTTCATTTTTCTTTCAAAAGTTTCATTTCTGATGAACCAAAAGAACAAAGATTTCCCTTCAGTGAACTCGATGACAACAACCAACTCAATGACTCAACAGGTACATAAACAAGCTACGCCCCCTGAAACATACAGCATTTCAGAAGTTTTAACACCATCTTGTTATGCAAATTGAGTATATACCGCTACAATTAAAAACAATCCATGTGTAGTTAAGTGTTAATAACCTTGTAGCAAGTTACCAGCTGACTAACTAAATGTTATGTTTATCTTGTTTGGGGTGTCATTTCAACTGTGTTTAGACTCACTGGGGTCAGAGGGAGAGTTTGGGAGTACAGTTTGACACTTCATGCTCAGAAATCTCCCAGAGATATGGTCCAGCTACTACAATAGAGAGAGGTGATTAAGCGTTTATTACGTTTGTCTATAAGAAGGGGGCAAAGCCCTTCTTCTGGAGAGCCACTTACCATGCAGGTTTATGCTCCTGTCCTGCCCTAACTCAGCCAACTCCACAAGTCAACTACTCAGTTTCTCAAAGAGAACTTAGCAGGTGTGTTATAGGAGGGCCGAAGCAAACTCCTGCACATTCACCAGAGCTCCAGGATAATTGGCCAACCCTGCTTTAACCATTTCAGAGATGTACCTATAAAACACAATGTGTAGAGTGAATGAATGTACTACCTCACCTACAGGAATAGGAGGAACAGAAGTGTTGGGCTATAGAGGCATCTCCATTCCACTTCCATCCTCAGCATCTCAATACTCAGGCAGCACCATGTTCCCATTGGTCCATCCCCAGGACGAGAGGACTCCATCGGCTCACCATGCAGAGAGATTCATTTTCCCATTGGCTCATCATTACACAGACGTGAGGACAGTCTTCTCATTGGCTCATCAGACTGAGAGGATGGGACATTCACTGAACTATCATTGGGATGATGGGTCAGATTTCCAATTTTCTCATCACCAAACAGATGAAAGGATTCTATTGGCTCATCACAGGGAGAGGACTGGTGGTCCATCGCTTATATGACAGAATGTCTCTCCCCTTTTCTCGCATCAGTGAATGTCAGAGCCAAACATTCTCACACACACACACACACACACACACACACACACACACACACACACACACACACACACACACACACACACACACACACACACACACACACACACACACACACACACACACACACACACACCCCTCTATGGCTCTGTTGATTACTACTGGGCAGGGTATGCAATAGAGTGGGTACAGAGACATTCCAATCGTGACCTAATGTGTTTAAAATGAAATTTCTACAGGCTATTGCAACATATCTCAGTGAAATGTATGACTTTTTCTGTTTTGAAAAAGTATTTTCAGTAATAAAAAGCGAGTTTGTAATAGTTGTTATTAGTCCTTTGTTGATATACCCACTGAATTGTATCATATCATCAACTCTGAAGAGTTGAGAGACTACCATCTTTAGGCAGGAGAGGGAGACAGAGTCCTATGGATACATTATTTCTCTCGCTGCCAGACAAGTTAATCAGCTTGTTTGAGGGGATCAGTTTGAGTGGACACAGAATCCCTAATCTTGATCACATAATGCAAAGTTATTTTGGATGCAAGGTGCTTGGTAGATCAGTGATTCTGCAATGCAATCCATCTCAAACACACACAATCTCTCTGAGAGAAAGAAGAATGCTGACAGTGCAGTATCTCTTTTCTGTCAGTGCTCAGTATCCCCAAAAGAAAGAGTCATACCCTGAGACCCAGACTAAGGTATCCCTGGGGGCACAGACAAAGGTATCCCTGGGGGCCCAGACAAAGGTATCCCTGGGGGCCCAGACAAAGGTATCCCTGGGGACCCAGACAAAGGTATCCCTGGGGGCCCAGACAAAGGTATCTCTGGGGGCCAAGACTAAGGTATCCCTGGGGGCCAAGTCTAAGGTTTCCCTGGGGGCCAGACTAAGGTATCCCTGGGTACCAAGTCTATTGTGTACACTGGGGCCCAGACTACGGTATCCCTGGGGGCCAAGACTATGGTATACCCTGGGGCCCAGATTACGGTATGAATGTCTGTTGCTCCGACTAAGTTGTTACAACAGTGATTCTGCTAATCAAGGTCCTACTGTAAATGTAATTGGTAGAGTCAGGAGAGTAAAATTATCATTGGAGCGAGAGTCTGAAGGAGGGTAGTTCTACAGGAGGAAGATTTGGCATCTCTGCTGTACTGCATCCCCTCCACTGGAAACGTGAACCAAAAGAGTTGCCCAAAAACACTGGAAGCCAAGAGACCGTTGTAGTTCTGTGAGGTTTTCCAGTGGCTCTTTTTGAATGAATCTTTCCTCGATTACCCACACCCTCTCTGACAATGTATTGAGGTTGAGCAGGCGAGGAGATGTCTGAGAAATGGCAGAAAGATGAGCTGAGATAGAACCATTAGCTCAGAGAGCGATCCAAGTTCAGTTTTTAAGATGGCCTTCTCTTGTAGGCTTTGGAAGGGAGCAGACATACTTCAGCACGGTGACTGAGCAGAATCAACACATAAACACAACACAGGGTCTGAGCATAAACTCCATAGCACTACTTACATATTTCTGAGGTCACTGCAACAAGCTTTTAAATGCCATAAATCATCACGGTTGATTGTTTGATTAAGGTTATTGCAAGAGGATCCCATTGTGTTTACAATGTTGCTCTTGCTTTTGGGAATAGTCCAGCACAAGGTTCACAAATTCCTTTTTCGAATGCTTTCCCATTAAGATTCTTCCATGGGTTTTTTTCCAGTAGTGGAAAAAGTACCCAATTGTCAAAGTAACAATACCTTAATAGAAAATGACTCAAGTAAAAGTGAAAGACACCCAGTAAAATGCTACTTGAGTAAAAGTCTAACAGTATTTGGTTTTAAATATACTTAAGTATCAAAAGTAAACGTAATTGCTCAAATATACTTAAGTATAAGAAGTAAAAGTATAAATGATTTATATTAAGCAACCCATTTTCTTGTATTTTTATTTATTTACGGATAGCCAGTGGCACACTCCAACATCAGTTACGAACGAAGCATGTGAGTTTAGTCCTCCAGATCAGAGGCAGCAGGGATGAGCTCTAGAAAAGGACATGAACTAGACCATTTTCCTGTCCTGCTAAGCATTCAAAATGTAACAAGTACTTTTGGGTGTCATTCATACCGTAATCTGAAAATGTATGGCGTAAAACGTACATCATTTTCTTTAGAATGTAGTGAAGTAAAAGTAGTCAAAAAAATAAAGTAAAGATACCCCCAAAAACGACTTTAGTAATAATTTAATGTACTTTACACCACTGTGAATTTACCCAACAGACAAATCTTTTAAATGGATTTATTTCCCAGAAGCACCAGACGTGACCTATTGACTGTTGGGCTGTTAGTCCGGAAAAAGCGGGGGAAAAAGCTATTTCACGTCCCGTTATGATGAGGCACAAAGCCTTGGGGTTGGTTCGTGACAAGCCACCGCGGATGAGGCTGAGGTCAGCGCTGACATGTCGGCCATTTTCTCCTCAGCACCGAGGGGTCATGTATCAAATGAGAACCCCACATGACAGAAGAAGCATGCCACGGTGTCTAGTGTTGCCCAATTGCTGTCTAAGCGTGAACTGAACATCTCTAGCGCTGCCCAAACATTATGTAAGCATTAACCAAACGTTGCCGCTCATCCTCTGGTCAGGAACTGGGTCATGGTGGACGGTGGCCATCCAAAACCCATAGACTGAGGTCTTATTGATATGATTGACATGGAAAGTGGGAAAATAATACCCAGAGTAAGAACTTGACCCAGAATATCTTGAATTGTGTTGAGAGGGTATGCGTTGCAGAAAACTGTATTGCTGCAAGAATCTTTGTCTGAAGGTTTACTTTAGGAGACACACAGACACACAGACACACAGACAAAAAGAGTGAAACAAGCTGTAATTTACACTGTAAATGTAATATTAAAACGTGAATATAACAAAATCATATAGTATATAATATTAAGACCCAACCCGACCCTTTAAAAATAGCAGCTGTTATAGAGTTTACAGTATACAAGTTTATGAACAGAGTGACCATATATAGTAAAAAAACTATGTAAATAGACATTGGAAGTGGAAAATAGTTTTTTTTACACACACTACTTTACATCCTATTTACATAACAGTAAAATACACTCACAGATCTCTGCGCCAATTCTATTGTACACTATTGATTCCTGTCCACCTAAAAAAGGCACTGAACAGGTCAAATACTGTGAGATAGTTTAACCTAACACACTGAATATTTTAGGATATAGAAATTGGGTGAAATTCTAAGTCTTCTTAGGGGCCCAGTTTGAAGAGATCATTAGTCATACAGACACATCTGCTTTCTGTGATTATAAAAATGATGTCATGACTGGTTTTCAGCACTGAAATTATTACATTCCCCTATGTCATTACACTTACTGCATGTCAGTATTGTTAGAAGACAAATGACTGACAAAGTGGTATGTTTTGGAACACAACCCATACTTTTCATGTAATCCGTATGGCCATTCAGTGTACCTCCAATAATAATGATTGACAGAACATGTATCAAATAAAAAGCCGCCATAATCTTCACATCTTCTATTAGCGAGACGTGTCGCTTTGTCGACGTCAATCGCTGGCGCCCTCTCACGAGGGCCAGATGTATACAAATAAATAAATAGACTGCACACTACGTTCTAATCTGTTTAAATAGAAAACACAGTGTAGAGAGGAAGCAACTCCACTGACGTCTGGTGTGAGTGAGCCAAGGAAAGGCCCAGATCTATAAGACCTATTAAATAATACAGAGTGCCAGAAATACACTCAATAAGAAACTTCTAAATGTGTACTCTGACCACATAACGTACACGCAGCCCACCAGGGGCTAGTGTAGAGTTCCCTCAAAAACCGGAGACATGTTAGCCATGTAGGCTAACTGCTAACGTTTGGCTAAGTAACTGTTAGCATTAGCATTAGTTAGGTAATAGTTACTGAACAGGCTTTCCAAAAACAACCACTTGGTGAATGGAGAGAGTTAGGACCTGTCTAGAAACAACCTTTTGCTCATAGCCGCAATCTAATAGCCCTACTCCCCAGGGACTGGTGTAGAGCAGTGTATACCAACTCCAGTCCTCAAGTATCCCCAACAGCACACATTTTTGTTGTATCCCTGGACAATCCTGATTCAACTCGAGGTGGGCTTGACGATTAGCTGAAAAATTGAATCAGGTGTGCTTGTCTGGGTCCACAACAGAAATGTGTGCCGTTGGGGGCACTGGAGGACTGGAGTTGGTATACACTGCTCTACACCAGTACCTGGGGAGTAGGGCTATTAGCTTGCAAAAGGTTGTTTCTAGACAGGTCCTAACTCTCACCATTCACCAAGTGGTAACTTCTGAATGACTGAACTTCTAGCCATTACATCATGTGCCCTCAACGTGACCCAGTAGCCACGGACCGTACCAAGTCCTGTCTGGATCTCTCCTCGCATGGCTCTGGTTTTGGTTCTGATCAAATTCAAGTATTTTCCAGGAGACAATACTGAGTCATCCATACCATTCCTATTGTCTTGTGGGCGGAGTGAGAGAACACATCAATTCACCCATCTTTATGGCTTAAGAGTATTCATATATTTCACCCCAAAAAATAAGCTTTCCATGTCCTAGAAACTATTGTTTAGAAATGTTATTAAAGCTTATGCCTCAATCACAAAGACAGCGTCAATACATTTTGGTACAGAGGCAGTTGCAGTGTGTTCTTTGTGGTGCATACCTTGGATTTATCAAGGTATGCATCACATTGTATGCATAGACAGCTTGACAGAAATGGTAGCAGAAGGTGAATGTTGAACTTTTCTTGCACACAATCCAAATGATGCTAGGTACTACTTTGCATATTGACGCTATCAGTGTGATCAAGGCGTAACAACCTGGTCCTGCATTAATCAATTTGCATATTATAAGAATCCTTCATATCCTTTTCAGCCTCTCTGAACATGTCATTGTATTCCCAGCCTCTGAACATCCCAAAATATATTTTCCATTCATGGTGGTTTTCCCCTCCCAAAACTGAGGCGACGTCCAGCCACGAAGCCCCAACATGGCTACTTCCCATAAAGTCAGTTTCCTCATTCTTACATCTCCCAACCGTCTTGTTAGTTAGGCATCCTCTGTTGGAGAGATCATTCTCCAGCCTCCCGGCTTGTGGTACAGTCCTAAATATTCCACCCCTCCTCTTACAGTGCTGTGGTCAGTCCTGAATGCTCCACCCCTCCTCTTGCAGGCTAGTGGTACAGTCCTGAATGCTCCACCCCTCCTCTTGCAGGCTAGTGGTACAGTCCTGAATGCTCCACCCCTCCTCTTGCAGGCTAGTGGTACAGTCCTGAATGGAGCGGTTTGGTCTGTGCTTCTTCCAGTAGTTTTTCCTCCAACCTGGAGTAGTGTATGAAGACTTTGTGGATCCACCCCGAGTAGTAGGCCACATTGACGAAGATGGCGGGCCGCCGGGCCAGGGCACAGCCCCGGCCGTGGATGCTCACGCCCACGATGACTTTGCTCTCTCGCTCCTGACACACCAATGGGCCACCGTAGTCTCTCTGTGAGGGACAAACCAATAGCAGGTTAGCGTGGTGCTCATGCAGCCAATCAAAAGGCATTATGGTAGATATACTAATAGCTTGAAGTAATAACTGAGTCACACGATGTCGAGTCAATGCATGTTTCAGATAATTTAGAGTAATGTTTATGACGCTCACCTCACACACTCCCTGGTCTTTCCTTCCCCCGGCACACACTTTGCTGTCGGTGACAGGCAGGGTTTTGTTGTGGAGCTCAGAACACCAGTCGTTACTGACCATGGGCAGACTCACAGCTTTCAGTGCCCCCTCATATCCTGTCCCTGAACAGGAAGTAGCCGGAAATAAAGCAGGAAACAGTCAGTCTACTGTCCAAACACCATTTCACCATGTTCCAAACCTATAACCTTAGACAACATGTTTGTCTATATGGTGTCATTGTGGGGGACTTTACTCACACATTCGACACATGATTTCCTAAGGCCTCTTTTCCAAATATCATGGATCTCTTGATCCAATACCCCCCAATCTCTTCACCACACCATAGCATGAAACAGAGGTCATACAGAACACACTTAGTGGCCAGTTTACTAGGTACACCCATCTAGTACCCGGTCAGAACCCTTTTGCCTCCAGAACTGCCTCAATTCTTTGGGGAATTGGAAACATTGCTCAATTGGTATCAAGGGACCTAAAGTGTGCCAGGAAAACGGTCTCCACACCATTACACCACCATCACCAGCCTGTACCGTTGACGCCAGGCAGGATGGGGCCATGGACTCATGCTGCTTACGCCAAATCCTGACTCTGCCATCAGCATGACGCAACAGGAACCAGGATTCATCTGACCAGATGATGTTTTTCCACTCCTTATTCACCAGTGTTGGTGATCGCGTGCTCACTGGGGACGTTTCTTCTTGTTTTTTGTTTGTTGCACCATTCTCAGTAAACCCTAGACACTGTTGTGGGTTAAAAGCCCAGGAGGCCAGCCGTTTCTGAGATACTGGACTTGGCAGGCCTGGCACCAACAATCATACCATGCTCAAAGTTGCTTTGGTCACTCGTTTTGCCCATTCTAACGTTCAGTCAAATAGTAACTTTATATAGCAAGCCACGGCCACGTGACTCACTGTCTGTAGGAGCAAAGCATTTTTGTGAATGGGGTCGTGTACCTAATAAACTGGCCATTGAGTGTATATAGATAATAAGACACCACACAGGGATAAGACACCACACAGGGATAAGACACCACACAGGGATAAGACACCACACAGGAACAGTCATGTAGGGCAGTACCTTTGGTCTCTCCCCAGCCGTACATGAGACAGTTGGTTCCATCTGTGACCCCACAGCCTGCTACTGGGAGCTGGATGGTGAAGGCATGCTCAGAGAGAGGGGCAGGCCTAGGCGTGGACACATAAACACATGAATGAATAAATAAATGGTTGCTGTGCCTACAATGTATGATTGAGAAGGAATTCATGGATGGATTGATTGATTGTATTTTTAAAATGTATTTTACCAGGTAAGTAAAATGGCTGACTGACTGTCTCACTGAATGAATGAATGCTATTCTTACTTGGCCAGTTTGAGCAGGGCCAGGTTGGATCCCTCCGGGCCACAGACCACGTGTGCGATGCGGAGCCTGGGGTGGTCCAAGGACGAGTTGAGGTGAAGGAGGCCCACCTGTACACTGTACTCACTCAGGTCTGGAACACTGAGGACCACAGAGACTACTGTCAGGCACATTCCAAATAGGGTTGACCACACATTGACTAGTCAGTATAAACTGAATAATAGTATAAGAGGTATAAGCTGAAGAAAAGATTGGCCACAGCTTGTATAAACACTATAATACAATATAGTAAAATACAGTACTGCAGTATTCTACTCTATTCTCTGTATGAACACGTATCATTGGCCACATACTAACCAAAGCTACCAGCATCACTAAACTGACAATAGATTATAGAACGCCTCAGCATGCACTCTACAAACTCACTCAATCTGGCTCCTCAGCTAACTGTGTTCAATGACCCACTTACAGCACATTGCATAGTCAGCAAAAAGCTACTGAACTAATGCTGATGCCAATGGCCACAGTCTTGATGGAAGGAAGGTTCTGTAATGTCGGCATGAGGAGTACAGCTAAACCACTCACTAGGAGTACAGCTAAACCACTCACGAGGAGTACAGCTAAACCACTCACGAGGAGCACAGCTAAACCACTCACGAGGAGCACAGCTAAACCACTCACTAGGAGTACAGCTAAACCACTCACTAGGAGTACAGCTAAACCACTCACTAGGAGTACAGCTAAACCACTCACTAGGAGTACAGCTAAACCACTCACTAGGAGTACAGATAAACCACCCACTAGGAGTACAGCTAAACCACTCACTAGG
Source organism: Oncorhynchus mykiss (assembly GCF_013265735.2). NCBI lineage: Eukaryota > Metazoa > Chordata > Actinopteri > Salmoniformes > Salmonidae > Oncorhynchus > Oncorhynchus mykiss. Next base: position 64,418,026 of record NC_048579.1, read on the forward strand.
AGTACAGCTAAACCACTCACTAGGAGTACAGCTAAACCACTCACTAGGAGTACAGATAAACCACCCACTAGGAGTACAGCTAAACCACTCACTAGGAGTACAGCTAAACCACTCACTAGGAGTACAGCTAAACCACTCACTAGGAGTACAGCTAAACCACTCACTAGGAGTACAGCTAAACCACTCACTAGGAGTACAGCTAAACCACTCACTAGGAGTACAGCTAAACCACTCACTAGGAGTACAGCTAAATCACTCACTAGGAGTACAGCTAAACCACCCACTAGGAGTACAGCTAAACCACCCACTAGGAGTACAGCTAAACCACCCACTTGGAGTACAGCTAAACCACTCACGAGGAGTACAGCTAAACCACTCACGAGGAGTACAGCTAAACCACTCACGAGGAGTACAGCTAAACCACTCACTAGGAGTACAACTAAACCACTCACTAGGAGTACAGCTAAACCACTCACTAGGAGTACAGCTAAACCACTCACTAGGAGTACAGCTAAACCACTCACTAGGAGTACAGCTAAACCACTCACTAGGAGTACAGCTAAACCACTCACTAGGAGTACAGCTAAACCACCCACTAGGAGTACAGCTAAACCACTCACTAGGAGTACAGCTAAACCACTCACTAGGAGTACAGCTAAACCACTCACTAGGAGTACAGCTAAACCACTCACGAGGAGTACAGCTAAACCACTCACCAGGAGTACAACTAAACCACTCACCAGGAGTACAGCTAAACCACTCACTAGGAGTACAGCTAAACCACTCACTAGGAGTACAGCTAAACCACTCACTAGGGGTACAGCTAAACCACTCACTAGGAGTACAGCTAAACCACTCACTAGGAGTACAGCTAAACCACTCACGAGGAGCACAGCTAAACCGCTCACTACGAGTACAGCTAAACCGCTCACTAGGGGTACAGCTAAACCGCTCACTAGGAGTACAGCTAAACCACCCACTAAGAGTACAGCTAAACCACCCACTAGGAGTACAGCTAAACCACCCACTAAGAGTACAGCTAAACCGCTCACTAGGAGTACAGCTAAACCACCCACTAAGAGTACAGCTAAACCACCCACTAGGAGTACAACTAAACCACTCACTAGGAGTACAGCTAAACCACTCACTAGGAGTACAGCTAAACCACTCACTAGGAGTACAGCTAAACCACTCACTAGGAGTACAGCTAAACCACTCACTTGGAGTACAGCTAAACCACTCACTAGGAGTACAGCTAAACCACCCACTAGGAGTACAGCTAAACCACTCACTAGGAGTACAGCTAAACCACTCACTAGGAGTACAGCTAAACCACTCACTAGGAGTACAGCTAAACCACTCACGAGGAGTACAGCTAAACCACTCACCAGGAGTACAGCTAAACCACCCACTAGGAGTACAGCTAAACCACTCACTAGGAGTACAGCTAAATCACTCACTAGGAGTACAGCTAAACCACTCACCAGGAGTACAACTAAACCACTCACCAGGAGTACAGCTAAACCACTCACTAGGAGTACAGCTAAACCACTCACGAGGAGCACAGCTAAACCGCTCACTACGAGTACAGCTAAACCGCTCACTAGGGGTACAGCTAAACCGCTCACTAGGAGTACAGCTAAACCACCCACTAAGAGTACAGCTAAACCACCCACTAGGAGTACAGCTAAACCACCCACTAAGAGTACAGCTAAACCGCTCACTAGGAGTACAGCTAAACCACCCACTAAGAGTACAGCTAAACCACCCACTAGGAGTACAGCTAAACCACCCACTAAGAGTACAGCTAAACCGCTCACTAGGAGTACAGCTAAACCGCTCACTAGGAGTACAGCTAAACCGCTCACTAGGAGTACATCTAAACCGCTCACTAGGAGTACAGCTAAACCGCTCACTAGGAGTACAGCTAAACCGCTCACGAGGAGTACAGCTAAACCACTCACGAGGAGTACAGCTAAACCACTCACTAGGAGTACAGCTAAACCACTCACTAGGAGTACAGCTAAACCACCCACTAGGAGTACAGCTAAACCACCCACTAGGAGTACAGCTAAACCACTCACTAGGAGTACAGCTAAACCACCCACTAGGAGTACAGCTAAACCACACACTAGGAGTACAACTAAACCACCCACTAGGAGTACAACTAAACCACTCACTAGGAGTACAGATAAACCACTCACTAGGAGTACAGCTAAACCACCCACTAGGAGTACAGCTAAACCACCCACTAGGAGTACAACTAAACCACTCACTAGGAGTACAGATAAACCACCCACTAGGAGTACAACTAAACCACTCACTAGGAGTACAGCTAAACCACTCACTAGGAGTACAGCTAAACCACTCACTAGGAGTACAGCTAAACCACTCACTAGGAGTACAGCTAAACCACTCACTAGGAGTACACCTAAACCACTCACTAGGAGTACAGCTAAACCACTCACTAGGGGTACAGCTAAACCACTCACCAGGAGTACAGCTAAACCACTCACTAGGAGTACAGCTAAACCACTCACTAGGAGTACACCTAAACCACCCACTAGGAGTACAGCTAAACCACTCACTAGGAGTACAGCTAAACCACTCACTAGGAGTACAGCTAAACCACTCACTAGAATACCAAGCATGAACGATAAGAATGTGTTAGGAGCTTAACACAGTCTAGATGGGGAGGAAACAGTTCAGGTCTTATCTGATTGACAGACTCATCTTCAAGTTGGATTCCTGCACTTAAGCCTTTTCATTATCTGTGGACGAGGCCTGGTTTGATTTGTTGCCAAAATGTCTCTCAAACGACTATGAAGTGATTGTAAGTTCACTGAATAAACGCTCCTTCTAAATGACCCTCTTATTACAGTGTGTCATCATAAGGCACAGGAGTTTTCCTGACCATAATATTACTTACCACAGACACTGTTCCTTTGTAAAGTGTCTTTAGGTTCTTGAAAAGCACTATACAAATCACGTTTTTTAAAATTATTAATATTACTGGCCAATTCTTTGTTATGGCCTATAACTCGGGCTCAAAAACATTCTGACTACTGTTTGAAAACAAAACTCCTGGCCCAACCTCATATTTCTGGTGGACTATGATTGAGACAACGGCAAAAAGTAACAAAAACCTATTGAAAAAATGGGTGAAACGCAAAAACATAATCTAAAGCCCATACATCCATTAGTACATTACATGGATCAAGGAGCTTTTCATTCAAACTGCTATTGCAGATCTGGACACAGTGACACGGTCTGGGCCCAGACGTTAAACAGATCTGTAGAGGCTGGAGCATCCTGGGCCATATCTCAGCTCTGCTGGGGTAGAGGGTCTGTCACTAGCTTTATCATAAACAGGATATGGGCAGGCTGCATCTTCACTTAGAATTGGATTGGGGGAAAAGAGAGGAAGGGAAGAGGGAGAGAGGGAGAGAGAGAAGGAGGTAGATGGAAGAGGGAGGGATGGAGATAGACAGACAGAGGGATGGAGAGAGTAGTAGGGAGAGGGAAAGATTGAGACAGAGTTGGAGGAAGAGGAAGAATAAAGAACTGATAGAGAAGCAGAGAGAACATAGTATACAGACTCCCCAGGTCTTTGTTTTAACTCTGTTTCCATTAAATCTATCTCCTCTCTCTCTTCTTCTCCCTATGCCTCCTACTGTCTCTCACCTCTGCTTTGAATGAGGGAAAAAAGAAAGTGAGAAAAAGATGGATGGAGAGATTACCAGGAGGAGAAGCACTGTTGATCCGTCAGCACCCATTCCTCTCGGATCAGCGAGCCCCCGCACCAGTGAGTGTTCCTGGGTAGGGAACAGGACATCATGATGAGCTTAGTCCCATGCTCTATAGACGCTGTTTGTACTGTATCCAACTCTTAATAAAAAAATACAGAAAATAAATATGTTTTACAGTCACACAGGTGCAGTGAAATGGGTTGTTTTACAGGGTCAGTCAAAGGAGTAAAGCACCCAAGAGAAATTAGGGTTAGGTGCCTTGCTTAACGACACAGACAGATTTTCCACCTTGGCCTTTCGGTTACCGGCCCAACGCTCTAACTGCTAGGCTGTCTGCCGCCCTCTTCCATCCATGTCAAGTCATACAGTCAAACCTTGCAGTCCTCCTCAACATCTGGACATTCTTTCATAATGTGTATGGATCTGTCTCAAACAGCACCCCATTCCCTATTTAGTGCACTACCTTTGATTAGGGCCAATAGGACTCTGGTCAAAAGTAGTGCAAATAGGCTGAGATTTGGGACGAAACTTGTGAGGAGTAGATGGATCGTTATCCTGCATGTCACCAATAGAAACGTTGGCATAAACACAGAGCAGAGATCACCAAAAGGTTGATCGTGATCGACAGGTCCAGGGCCGGACAGGAACAATAATTAGTCTCTGGTATTTTATCTACACCAGCCCACATCACAGCGCATGTCACCGACTCAGCCCCTCCCCGTCGGGCCACCGCTATGCAGAAACACACCATACCCCCTACACCAACACACCCTACCCCCTACACCCTGACCCAACACACCCTACCCCCTACACCCTGACCCAACACACCCTACCCCCAACACCCTGACCCAACACACCATACCCCCTACACCCTGACCCAACACACCCTACCCCCTACACCCTGACCCAACACACCATACCCCCTACACCCTGACCCAACACACCCTACCCCCTACACCCTGACCCAACACACCCTACCCCCTACACCCTGACCCAACACACCCTACCCCCTACACCCTGACCCAACACACCCTACACCCTGACCCAACACACCCTACACCCTGACCCAACACACCCTACCCCCTACACCCTGACCCAACACACCCTACCCCCTACACCCTGACCCAACACACCCTACCCCCTACACCCTGACCCAACACACCCTACCCCCAACACCCTGACCCAACACACCCTACCCCCTACACCCTGACCCAACACACCCTACACCCTGACCCAACACACCCTACACCCTGACCCAACACACCCTACCCCCTACACCCTGACCCAACACACCCTACCCCCTACACCCTGACCCAACACACCCTACCCCTTACACCCTGACCCAACACACCCTACACCCTGACCCAACACACCCTACACCCTGACCCAACACACCCTACCCCCAACACCCTGACCCAACACACCCTACCCCCTACACCCTGACCCAACACACCCTACCCCCTACACCCTGACCCAACACACCCTGACCCAACACACCATACCCTCTACACCCTACCCCTGACCAAACACACCCTACCCCCTACACACCCTACCCCCTACACCCTGACCAAACACACCCTACCCCCTACACCCTGACCAAACACACCCTAACCCCTACACCCTGACCCAACACACCCTACCCCCTACACCCTGACCCAACCCCCTACACCCTGACCCTACCCCCTACACCCTGACTCTACCCCCTACACCTTGACCCAACACACCATACCCCCTACACCCTGACCCAACACCCCTACCCCCTATACACCCTGACCCAACCCCCTATACACCCTGACCCAACCCCCTACACCCTGACCCAACACACCCTACCCCCTACACCCTGACCCAACACACCCTACCCTCTACACCCTGACCCAACACACCCTACCCCCTACACCCTGACCCAACACACCCTACCCCCTACACCCTGACCCAACACACCCTACCCCCTACACCCTGACCAAACACACCCTACCCCCTACACCCTGACCCAACACACCCTACCCCCTACACCCTGACCCAACCCCCTACACCCTGACCCTACCCCCTACACCCTGACCCTACCCCCTACACCCTGACCCAACACACCATACCCCCTACACCCTGACCCAACACCCCTACCCCCTATACACCCTGACCCAACCCCCTATACACCCTGACCCAACCCCCTACACCCTGACCCAACACACCCTACCCCTCACACCCTGACCCAACACACCCTACCCCCTGACCCAACACACCCTACCCCCTGACCCAACACACCCTACCCCATGACCCAACACACCCTACACCCTGACCCAACACACCCTACACCCTGACCCAACACACCCTACCCCCGACACCAACACACCCTACCCCTACACCCTGACCAAACACACCCTACCCCCTACACCCTGACCCAACACACCCTACCCCCTACACCCTGACCCAACCCCCTACACCCTGACCCAACCCCCTACACCCTGACCCAACCCCCTACACCCTGACCCTACCCCCTACACCCTGACCCAACACACCATACCCCCTACACCCTGACCCAACACACCATACCCCCTACACCCTGACCCAACACACCATACCCCCTACACCCTGACCCAACACACCCTACACCCTGACCCAACACACCCTACACCCTGACCCAACACACCCTACACCCTGACTCATTTTTACTGTGGATATTGATACTTTTGTACCTGTTTCCTCCAGCATCTTCACAAGGTCCTTTGCTGTTGTTCTAGGATTGATCTGTACTTTTCGCACCAAAGTACGTTCATCTCTAGGAGACAGAACGCGTCTCCTTCCTGTGGTATGACGGCTGAGTGGTCCCATGGTGTTTATACTTGCGTACCATTGTTTGTACAGATGAACGTGGTACATTCAGGCGTTTGGAAATTGCCCCCAAGGATGAACCAGACTTGTGGAGGTCTTGGCTGATTTCTTTTGATTTTTGATGATGTCAAGCAAAGAGGCACTGAGTTTGAAGGTAGGCCTTAAAATACATCCACAGGTACACCTCCAATTGACTGAAATTATGTTAATTAGCCTATCAGAAGCTTCTAATGCCATGACATAATTTTCTGGAATTTTCCAACCTGTTTAAAGGCACAATCAACTTAGTGTATGTAAACTTCTGACCCACTGGAATTGTGATACAGTGAATTATGAGTGAAATAATCTGTTTGCAAACAATTGTTGGAAAAATGACTTGTGTCATGCACAAAGTAGATGTCCTAACCGACTTAACAAAACTATAGTTTGTTAACAAGAAATTTGTAGAGTGGTTGAAAAACAAGTTTTAATGACTCCAACCTAAGTGTACGTAAACCTCCGACTTCAACTGTATGTAAAAAATAGCACTGGAGATAAAACAAACCACTATAACTGTTCCTCTGTCTGGAGATAAAACAAACCACTATAACTGCTCCTCTTTCTGGAGATACAACTCACCACTATAACTGTTCCTCTGATGGCTCGCTCATCACAGCAAAACAGGCACATGGCAGACACTTTCACTACAGGATTCATGAGGATAATGTAAAGCACTTTACTGTTTGACCAAATCATGGTTTTAGACGCCCCCCCAAAATAGGACATTTTGAGCGAGGTGACAATGTAGAATATGTTCTTTCTACGTTCATAATCACCCTTTTTGTTTTTTATGATCCATGATCTTGGCTGTCTACCTCATGGTTTCCCAAACTCGGTCCTGAGACACATTTTGGTTTTTGCACAGCTGGTTGAAATAATCACAGCTTTATGATGAGTTGGTAGTGCTAGGGCAAAAACCAACATGTTCACCCGGGGAGGAGCAGGTCTCTTTGTTGATGCCGCGTTTGACTTTGAATATGAGTTTTTGTGACTGTAGCACAGCCAATCAGAAAACCGGGCTGGCCCATCTTGGTAAAGGGGCCACTGTATAAAAAATTAATTGCACAAAAATCTGTTAACAGGCCCATGGGCCGATGGCCATGTCACTTTTTCTGTTTTTATTTTTGATAATATGTGTCCATTTCGACCAAAAACTGGTCCAGCCCATGTGGCATTTGCCAGAATTGCCAGATGGCCAATTCGCCCCTGGACCGGTCGATCTCCAAGGCATTCCTTGGACTGTTTTTAATAGGTTCATGTTGAATAGGGTTTTGTTTTTTAAAGTCATATTTAAAACTGAATCTGAGGGGTAGATCTCAGCCTGCATTTTGACTCAGAAAGTGATCTCGGCTCAAAAAAGTTTGGTCACCACTGACATAGAGTTTGACTCTAAGTAATGAGAGATGGAAAAGGGTTCCAGAGCAAAAAGCGGATAAAAACAGTACCAGAACTATATTGATTGATGTTGAAGTATCCAGTAACATGGGTAGTTTGAACATGGAAGAATGCATATGCTCAGCAGCCAATCATTTTGTCTCTGTGGTTTGTTTTTTTGTTATTATTTCATTTTTTTTCAAGTGTCCAAGTTTAACATGCCTATGTTACATGAGTCTTCAACTTCCATCAATGTTTTTATATTCATGTCTTCCCTCTATTTGTCTTTGAACAGAAGGATGCAGATACAGCACATAAAACACATGGGCATGTTAAGTCTTTCATACGACAAAGTTCACTAAACTCTTAGAAAAGAAAGGTGCCATCTAAAACCTAAAAAGGGTTCTTCAGAAGCAGAACCATTTTTGGTTCCAGGTAGAACACTTTTGGTTCAGGGTAGAATCCTTATGGGTTCCATGTAGAACCCTTTTGTAGAACCCTTTCCACCGAGGGTTCTACATGGAACCCAAAGGGGTTGTACCTGGGACCAAAAAGGGTGCTCCTACGGGGACAGCTGAAGAACCTTTTTGGAACCCTTTTTTGTAAGAATGTACAGCTGTGTTCTAGCACAAACATAGAGCTGCCAAAACGAATACACTTTAAGGACTTCATCTTCAGAGCAATAACAAAATGGCACTTTGCTGAAAAGTGTTTAGCGTAAAATGATAAAGCAGGAGCACTTGTTTGCCTTGCAAACCGACAGAAGACTCAAACTAGGTGTACCATGCTTATGTGATGAGTCACTTGGCCTGAGACCTCAATGCCTAGACTCCAGCTCAGCTGGCTGACCTAAGACACGTTAGCTCCCATAGCTAATGCCTTTTAGCTCTATTGGCTAACACTGTCCTGCGCAAGAGACATGGGTTCAAACCCAGATTAGTCACGCATTCCGTAGTGGTGTTTCTGTGCATTCCGTAGTGGTGTTCCTGTGCATTCAGTAGGGGTGTTCCTGTGCAATCAGTAGGGGTGTTCCTGTGCATTCAGTAGGGATGTTCTTGTGCATTCAGTAGGGATGTTCTTGTGCATTCAGTAGTGATGTTCCTGTGCATTCAGTAGTGATGTTCCTGTGCATTCAGTAGTGATGTTCCTGTGCATTCAGTAGTGATGTTCCTGTGCATTCAATAGTGGCGTTCCTGTGAACTTAGTAGGGGTGTTCCCGTGCATTCAGCGATGGTGTTCCTGTGTAGAGGAGGGCTCTTACCCTTTCTGGATGCTGACAACCCAGCTACCATCCTTGGCCTTGTGGACCTGGGCCCCTCCAACAATCCGGGTGGTCTTGTGGATGAAGCAGGATGTCTTAGACACGAGAGAGATGCCTTGGGGTAAGAGAGAAGACAATTCTGGGTTAGACTCTGGGGAAATATTTTAACTTTCCATTATTACTGAAGAAGAGAGTATACCTAGTCCAGGGTCAACTACATTGAACGGCAGCGGGAGTGATCAGTTATCCAGCCAAGCATGAACCCTGGTAATAAATAAACTGTACAGCTATAAGAGAAAGTTAGGAATAGAGAGAGAGAGAGAGAGAGAGAGAGAGAGAGAGAGAGAGAGAAGGTGAATAGTAAGCAAGAGAATGCTACATTAATATGACACTCACTTCTTGGGTGGGCAGAGATGTTCGGAGACTTATCACCTGAAACAAAACAATTCAACAATTCAACACACGGACCTCACAAAGACAGGACATGACCTATTTCACATGAACTCACTCAACATTAACATACAAAGCACGCAACCTCAACTCCCCTCTTCAAAACTATTCCAACCATTTAGTCCTAGCTCAAATTATCTCTGCATCTATCTGCATTGCAGTTGGGCGGCTATATTGAATTGAACCCACAGCAAATGCATTTCCTCCAGTCAAGCTCCCAAAAACTTTACGGATCGACATGTTTACATTACAGAGATATAACCGCGAGGCCACTTGAAAAAGCTCCCCATCAATGTGAACTGATTACAGTCCGCCAAGATGATATAGGGTACAACAAAAACAAATCACTAAACTCTGAATCAGTGAATGGCTTTGCAGATAATAAAAGCGGTCTGGATGAGATTCGACATCTGTTGGGAGTTAGAGTGTGTCCATTCTGTGCCAGCTAGCTAAATGAAATCACTGCACTAAGCCATAACATAACTGTAACAAGTGATGTGAGTAAGTGAAGCTTTGCAGCAAATTTCAGTCGTTAGACTACGTAATTCATCGTAGTGTTACAAATGTGCAATAATCACGTCAACGGAAACGTCACAAACAAAACGACAGCTGTATTACTCATTGTTATGTTCCCCAGTTTCTGTGTTGTGGTTTGTGTATTCGTATGTATGTGTGTGTTACAGGATGGCTTCCTGAAATTCCCCCAAGCAGCTGATTGGAGAGCTGACCCCGCCCCCTCGTCAGGAAACAGCTGTCTTCAAATACAGACTCCTTCTGAAGCAATATAAGGCCGTGTTATTTTGCTCAGAAGAGAGATGATTGCTGAGAGAATAGAGCTGAAGGAGAGGATTGTGTCCCGTGTTGATTGTGTCCTGTGTTGATTGTGTCCTGTGTTGATTGTGTCCTGTGTTGATTGTGTCCTGTGTTGATTGTGTCCTGTGTTGATTGTGTCCTGTGTTGATTGTGTCCTGTGCTGATTGTATCCTGTGTTGATTGTTGCTGGGGAGCTGATGGGTAAATTCTGTGTTAGTTGTTGCTCAGAGACAGGTTTTTGTTAAGTATTGTGTAGCTGCTGCTTCTGATGTGTGTGTGCCAATAGGATGTAGTGGTTTTGATTATTGAAATTGTTTGTGTTATTCTGTTTTTGTTCCCAGGGGGGAAGGGGAAGGCACCTTGGGAGTGCTTAGGTAAGAGGCCCGAGGGCATACATATACCCGTAGTATATACTCTCTCTATGCACACTAGGTAAGACCTGGGCGGACCACCCCTTGTAATTTGGCTTAGTGTGCCAGGTGGTGCTAGTTAGGTAAGTTGTGGGTAGGCAGGTAAGGTAGGAGAGGGTAGGTTAGGTAAGTTGTGGGTAGGCAGGTAAGGTAGGAGAGGGTAGGTTAGGTAAGTAGTGGGTAGGCAGGTAAGGTAGGAGAGGGTAGGTTAGGTAAGTAGTGGTTAGGCAGGTTAGGCAGGTAAGGTAGGAGAGGGTATGTTAGGTAAGTTGTGGGTAGGCAGGTAAGGTAGGAGAGGGTAGGTTAGGTAAGTAGTGGGTAGGCAGGTAAGGTAGGAGAGGGTAGGTTAGGTAAGTTGTGGGTAGGCAGGTAAGGTAGGAGAGGGTAGGTTAGGTAAGTTGTGGGTAGGCAGGTAAGGTAGGAGAGGGTAGGTTAGGTAAGTAGTGGGTAGGCAGGTAAGGTAGGAGAGGGTAGGTTAGGTAAGTAGTGGGTAGGCAGGTAAGGTAGGAGAGGGTAAGTTAGGTAAGTAGTGGGTAGGCAGGTAAGGTAGGAGAGGGTAAGTTAGGTAAGTAGTGGGTATGCAGGTAAGGTAGGAGAGGGTAGGTAGGTAGTGGGTAGGCAGGTAAGGTAGGAGAGGGGGCTTTGACATTTACTTTCTTTGCTTTGGCTCCGTCCAGCCCCTTTTCCCCAAAAATATCAGTGTGATGGAATAAATTCCCTGTAAATGGTACCGATCTCTGCCTTTGTCATCCTTACTTGCACCTACAGTCCCATACCTCTTTCACTCCACGGGGAGTTGAGTTGTAGCAGGGTGTTGCGTTCCCTCTTCCTAGAGGCGTACGTAACACTCATGGAACTAAGATCATTGCTGTGTTGATGTCCCATAAGATTGAGTGAACAACACAGAGTTATGAGTGTAGCTAGACTTTTCACTGGACTTTTCTTAACTGACATTCAGTAACGGAAGACGAAGCATCATCTGATGATTGGGCCGCTGATGAGACCTACTGGTCGGAGCTCAGGTCTCCTGTGCACGACAATACTATTAACTGTCTGAGCTAAAGCCTAGGCACTAGCTCAGGGAGAAAACACAAGACGATGTTACTCACCACACGAGCATGGCTGACGTAACCATCTCCATTATTGATTACTTAACATGTATGGTCGATGTAGGATAGATGAAGGGTTGATGTAGGAGTGTATAGGGGATGAAACAGAGATTGGATGAAGACTGTGTTTTGTATTCTTACAGCGTTTGAGGGTAGATGTAGGGTCGATGTAGGTTGGATGAAGGGTAGGGTAGATGTAAGGTCGATGTAGGTTAGATGTAGGAGTGTATAGGGGATGAGACAGATTGGATGAAGACAGTGTTTTGTATTCTTACAGCGTTTGAGCTTGCAGTAGTCCCATGGGATAGAGGGGTCTGTAGTGTGACACCAGGGACCGTGCTTATCCTGGTCTGGATTCCTACACAGGTTCCTCTCCAGACCCACACTAGATTCTCCACTGGAAAACACAACATATGTGAGGACACATGCAGAAGCACACACACACAGACACATACTGTAGATACACATATACTGTATGAGGACACGCACACATACACATGGAAAAGTCTGACGCCATAACTGCATTCAGGTTGGAAACTTTGACTCAGCTGTTACTTTCGGGGCAGTGAATCCTCAGAGTTCCAGCTATGCAGAGGCCTTACAAGGAAGCAAATCAGTTTTGTGGAGAGTGCTCCGGGGAATATTAAAGTATGCAATCCCAGCAATCACAAGGAAGAAGCTACAGACTCAACTCAAAGATACAGTCCAAACACTGGAAACGTGGACTCAAGATCTGGTCGTATACTTCACTGCACATAGACTAAACCGAGCCTAAACAGATTCCTTCGTTAGTCTTGTTGAAATAGCAATTCCAGTCCTTCAGTTTCATACATTCAAATAATTGGAATATCTTTAGATGTGATCAATTTGTTGGACGGCTTGGATCAGGATTGACTGGTACCCTCAGACAAACACAATGTGAGGAGAGGGGGAAACCGATTTATCAGCCAGTGTGAAGATAATTTCACTTCCCCCGCCAATGTTAAACAAGCTGTAACCTTTACGCCATTTTTCTGCGCCGACCCCTTGACCTTGTGCGAGGGGCAGACTCGCTGGCTGCGGGCCCAGGAGGGAAGCTGATTGACTTTGATCTGCCGGGCCGTGGAAGCACTTCCTGGGGTCACGGGTCAGCTCTGGCACATGTCCATCTGTCGCTGCCATTTTGGCTTTTAAATTCCTTTAAATTAAGCATTTCTAACAGCCAGGGCCAACGTTAGCTATGGTACTTTAGCATGGGGGCACAAGGATGTGGAGAGAGGGGCAGACTATGCCCCCCTCCAGGGTGGCGTGTTCTGGAAGTTCTGGAAGCACCGTAAGGCTTCCTCTCTGTCAGCTAGAAAAATAATAGCAGGCCCAGAACTGACCCGGGTGGGGCCCCTGATTTCCTGTCGTTGTTTGTTTTCACGGCTTAAATTTATTCATTTACAAGGGGATTTTCTCTAAGCACCGGGAAATACCTCGTCAATAAACAGTTAATCGAAAAAGCCAGAGAATTTGAAAGAATGTCAACGAAACCTTCCCATACATTGCTTGAACCCATAGTTCCCACTTTTTCTCATGTGAATATGGATTGAGAGGTAAGTTCCAGTTGTGTGTGTAATGTATGAGGTTTACTGTACCTGTTGCTATGATTTGCCCAGAGTCCGCAGGGAATTCCTGATCTGGTCTTGGATAAATTGCCTGTGTAATTCCCTCCATTGCCCTCATAACAATCTGGGACAGACAGAGATAGAGAGAAGGAGAAAATAAAACACGGAGTAGTCTTAAACCGACCCTATATGTGGTTTATTGAGATAACCATCTACAGTCTCTTTCGCTCTCTCCCACAGACACGAACTCACGCACACACACAGCTATACCCACAGTGTAGAACAGAACGTGTTGATTCAACGTAAAATTGTTAGGCTACCAGCTGCAATAGGATTGTTAGTTTGTTCAACAGAAATGTTGTTGAGCAAAACTCACAATCCTATTGCAGCTGGTTGCCTTACAATTGTACATTGAATCAACATGTTGTTGTGTGCGTATGTCCACTGAGACAACATTCTGATATTGATGCCATTGTAAAAAAAAATCACGTTGAAACGGGCTCAATTTGTGGTTTGGATTTATTTAACATGTTGTGCCAATCTGTAATTGGTGGTTCCCAAATGGAATAAAAGAGCCAGGAAAATTTCTCCCAAATATCGGCTGTTGCTAAGCGGAACCAGAGGTACCTGTAGTAACCAAAGCATTCTCTTTTCCTCCAGAAAGCTCTTTTGAAATGCAAAGCATAGACATGTATGAGTGAGAGAGAATTCCAGCAAACGTTGAATTGCTGTCTGACCATTTGTTGTTTCTTCTTGTAATTTGAGGAAAATGAATTTGTAGGGCAAACAAACCAAAACCAAACATGTCCAAAAGAATGCCAGTCGTCTGTTTCAGTAAGCGACCACGGCTCATTCTCAATATATTGCAGCTGAAGTTTAGAGGTCAATTGAAAATACGGTACATAGCAGCCATACACCCGATTACACCACATATCTAGTCATTCACATAGCATACAGTATATTGTTTAAACATCCGTACCATGCACATACAGTTGAAGTCAGAAGTTTACATTTACTAGGGTTGGAGTCATTACAACTCGTTTTTCAAACACTCCACAAATGTCTTGTTAACAAACTATAGTTTTGACAAGTCTGTTAAGACATCTACTTTGTGCATGACACAAGTAATTTTTCCAACAATTGTTTACAAACAGATTATTTCACTTATAATTCAATGCATCACAATTCCAGTGGGTCAGAGGTTTACATACACTAAGTTGACTGTGCCTTCAAACACCTTGGAAAATTCCAGAAAATGGTGTCATGGCTTTAGAAGCTTCTGATAGGCTAATTGGAGGTGTACCTGTGGATATATTTCAAGGTCTACCTTCAAACTCAGTGCCTCTTTGCTTGACATAATGGAAAATCAAAAGAAATCAGCCAAGACCTCAGAAACAAAATGTAGACCTCCTCAAGTCTGGTTGATCCTTGGGAGCAATTTCCAAACGCCTGAATGTACCACGTTCATCTGTACAAACAATGGTACGCAAGTATAAACACCATGAGACCAAGCAGCCGTCATACCACTCAGGAAGGAGACGCGTTCTGTTTCCTAGAGATGAACGTACTTCGGTACGAAAGGTGCAAATCAATCCCAGAACAACAGCAAAGGACCTTGTGAAGATGCTGGAGGAAACATAGGACTCGTTTTACTGTGGATATAGATCCTTTTGTACCTATCAACATAACCTGAAAGGCCGCTCAGCAAGGAAGAAGCCACTGCTCCAAAACCGCCATAAAAAAGTCTGACTACGGTTTGTAACTGCACATGGGGACAAAGATCGTACTTTTTGGAGAAATGTCCTCTGTTCTGATGAAACAAAATAGAACTGTTTAGCCATAATGACCATCGTTATGTTTAGAGGAAAAAGGGGGGAGACTTGCAAGTCGAAGAACACCATCCCAACCGTGAAGCACGGGGGTGGCAGCATCATGTTGTGGTGGTGCTTTGCTGCAGGAGGGACTGGTGCACTTCACAAGTTAGATGGTATCATGAGGGAGGATAATTATGTGGATATATTGAAGCAACATCTCAAGACATCAGTCAGGAAGTTAAAGTATGGTCGCAAATGGGTCTTCCAAATGGACAATGACCCCAAAAATACTTCCAAAGTTGTGGCAAAATGGCTTAAGGACAACAAAGTCAAGGTATTGGAATGGCCATCACAAAGCCCTGACCTCAATCCTATAGAAAATGTGTGGGCAGAACTGAAAAAGCGTGTGCGGGCAAGGAGGCCTACAAACCTGACTCAGTTACACCAGCTCTGTCAGGAGGACTGGGCCAAAATTCACCCAACTTATTGTGGGAAGCTTGTGGAAGGCTATCCGAAATGTTTAACCCAAGTTAAACAATTTAAAGGCAATGCTACCAAATACTACTTGAGTGTATGTAAACTTTTGACCCACTGGGAATGTGATGAAAGAAATAAAAGCTGAAATAAATAATTCTCTCTCCTATTTTTCTGACATTTCACATTCTTAAAATAAAGTGGTGATCCTAACTGACCTAAGACAGGGACATTTTACTAGGACGAAATGTCAGGAATTGTGAAAAACTGAGTTTAAATGTATTTGGCTGAGGTGTATGTAAACTTCCGACTTCAAATGTATATACATTTTTTGCTGATTAATGTGTACATACTGCATGTGGATTTTTGTAAATTCAATATTATTATTAATGTAAATGTTGATGTCTATTCAGTCTGTTTACTGTGGGAGAACCATAACACAACATGTAATTCTGGGTGTACTAAGTGAATAAAGGTGGTGATGGTTCTAATGTATTGCATGGGGCCAGTCTGCTGTGTGGTGTTGTGTCTCAGTAGAATCAATAATTGGCATGCTCAACACAATAGTCCTTCCATCAAAGTCTTTCGGTGCCGGGTTGGAGGAGCATGTGGAAAACAAAACTGTGTCTCACCTTCTGTGTCGATGTTCTCTGTCTCACACCGGGGTATATGGGTGCAGAAGGCTAGTCTCTGGTTAGGATCTGTAGTGAAGCACCATGGGATCTCTGCACCATCTGGGTTCCGACAGTAGTTCTCTCTCAGGTCTCTGTGATGTAAGAGAGAGATACGTACACACCGGTTAAATAGCGGCTTCCCACGTGGACATACGTAATAATATGACTGTATGTGTCCGTTTCCCTATATTTCTCGTACCAGTGACAGACACAAAATAAAACCCATGTGGGTATTGAATGGCATTACTCACTTGCACTTGTAGTTCTGCGGGCTGTAGGTGTGGTTATGGGGGAACTGGGAGTCCCAGCGTTGACATGTGACGCCCGATGGGGTGACGCTCACAGTACCGTGGTAACTCTGTCCCTGCTCCCTGAAACACGACGATGTAGCATCCACATCAGAGTCATTACCTGGGTCTGAGACAGAGAGGGGGAGAAGAAGAAGGAAGTTGAGAGAGAGAGGGATGAAAACAGAGAGAGGGGGGTGGGTATAGGGACAAGAGAGAGAGAGAATGAGGATTTAGGATGAGAGATGAGCGATAGATAAGATGATAGACAGAAAGAAGAATGTAAAGAGGTTGACAGGGGAGAAACCAGACAGAGAAGGCAGGAGGGAGAGAGAGAGAAACCAGACAGAGAAGACAGGAGGGAGAGAGATGGAGAAACCAGACAGAGAAGACAGGAGGGAGAGAGATGGAGAAACCAGACAGAGAAGGCAGGAGGGAGAGAGATGGAGAAACCAGACAGAGAATACAGGAGGGAGAGAGATGGAGAAACCAGACAGGGAATACAGGAGGGGGAGAGAGAGAAACCAGACAGAGAATACAGGAGGGAGAGAGAGAGAAACCAGACAGAGAAGACAGGAGGGAGAGGGAGAAACCAGACAGAGAAGACAAGAGGGAGAGAGATGGAGAAACCAGACAGAGAAGGCAGCAGGGAGAGAGATGGAGAAAGCAGACAGAGAAGACAGGAGGAAGAGAGATGGAGAAACAAGACAGAGAAGACAGGAGGGAGAGGGAGAAACCAGACAGAGAAGACAAGAGGGAGAGAGATGGAGAAACCATACAGAGAAGGCAGCAGGGAGAGAGAGAAACCAGACAAAGAAGGCAGGAGGGAGAGAGAGGGGCAGGAAGGAGGGATAAAGAAAAGAGGGAGAGAGGGAAAATAAAGATGAATCTCAGAGAATGGGTCATGTTTAGCCTAGAGACAAATGACCATAAACAGTTAGTACAGATGTTGGATCTTAATTTGACCAGCATTATCGAAGCAAAATGATCCTGTTTAGTCCATAATGTTGCTTGATCGGTGGTTAGGCTATTAGCTGGGTAAACGTTTTTTGAAAAAAGATGAAAAGTGCAATACTGTTAATATACTGTGTGTGCAAGATTTCATTGAACTTATGTAAATCACAAACCTCTACATTTTCCACGGTGCAGGAAAATGCAGAGGTTTGGGATTTACATAAGTAAAATAAGAGTGATCAAATTAACAGCCTACATCTGTAGTACTGTATGGCCTATAATCTGTCTATTTATCCAAAACAGTGGTGCCCCACCACGAGACATACCGAAACCAACACTACAACAGACCACAGACTGACATTATGAGACTAATGGGAATGGGCTGTAGCCAACTCTTCTATCTCTGTCATGCCATTCAATAAACGAACACGTAGAGTACTAGGCTAATTGCACAAACAGACTGGACAGCCAGGGTAGGTTATAGGGTATTGGGTATCACATATCTGAGTGTCAGGACAAAGTGGTTATAAAAACAGATGAAGAGTATCTGAAAATCTGAGTTTCTGATATCCAACAGATTTTTGGGAGAGTTTAGACAGGTTTAGTTTGGGTATCTTTCTCCGTTAAGTACTAAAATACTTAAGTACTTTTCAAACATAGCTCTCAAAGCTCTACAAAAGGCTACAAAAAGGGAATATCTACTATCTAGCATCTGCAAATCCCCTCTATCCTATACTGTACTGGCCTCGTTCATGGTGTACAGTGTTCCATACCAGGTTTTGGCAGGAGGAACATGCATGTGTGGGTTGAGCCTAGTTAGATCCCTATTGCTTGGGTAGCTTGGCCTCTTACATGTGTGACTGAAAGGGTGGGTTACTGTAACGAAGGGCTGATGGATGTGGTACTCACCGCCAAGCCAAACAACCCTGCATTCAGCCTGCTTAACAAGGCTTCCTGGCCCTCTGGCCTCCAAAAAACGATCCCGAAAAACCTCTGAGCTCCGCTTTTTCATGTTACAGTGTACAGGGACGGATTTATCGGAATTTCTGCAACCCCTCCAGATTTGTGGGATTTGTGCTTCTATACTGTTTGAGAAATGAGCCGCGAACAGAAAAAAAAGGAAGGGAATGTTTGAAGAGGAGGACAGAAGGAGGATGTTCTTTTGGCTTGATGTAATGCATGCCGGCATCTAACGTCGGGTCACCTTTGTTATCTACAGGTTAGGCAGCGCAGAATCCATCTGGACAAATTATTTTTTACTCCCTGGTTGTAAATCACGGCCCTCAGCCGGGGGGGGGGGGGGGGGGGGGGGGGCCGTGGGCTCAAGGTCAGTGTTGAACATCCCTTTGGATGAAGAATATCAAACTGTCTAAAAGTGGTTTCTATCCTCTCTCATCACACACACACACACACACAGGATGTCATGTCACGCACATGCAAGTATGCAGGCACACAGACAAACAGCGAACTCCCCAACACACTAGCACGCCCTCTCATCCCCCCCATCTAGTCAGGTCCTCAGTTGTAGTGCCAGGGTTTCAGTGGACCTTGCTTTCTACAACACTTCTGACAATTTGTTATGGTTTCAACATCCATGATGTTACAACTGTGGCGCCTGTGTGTTCTGTTGATAACAATGATGAACATTACTCCCAATGCCTCCCAATCTATTGGAACTATCTGTGTCAGTAGCTATTCAGCCATTTTGGCTACCCCCCTACAGTTAATATATTTCATAAGGGTGAATCATAATTTCCACTTAAAGTGAAATTTCTAGTTAGTCTTCCATTGTCATCAATGCATGACTAAGGATGAGTTTACACAAGCAACCCAATTGTGATCTTTTGCCCAATTATTGGCAAAAGGAGCTGATCTGACTGGTGAAAATACCAATTAGTGGAAAAAGATCAGAATTAAGCTGCCTGTGTAAACCCAGCCTTAGTAAAAATTTGAAGTGGAAGTTTTAAACCGTCAAACTCTTCCTCCCCTGCAGTTGACAAATACAGCCCACTTGGCCTCACTCTGAGGTAAATAGCTTTCAGCTTAGAGGCACATGAAAAACTAAATATCCCAAACAAAGCCTCTCCCTGTCTCCTTTGGAAGGCTCCTATACTTATCTCGTTATCCCCCCAAACCACCATTGTGGCCCCTCTACCAAAAAAAACTTTGGCACTCTCAAAACCACAACCCGGACCTCCCTAAAACCACCACTTCAATCACAGTGGTTGCCCTCGCAAAAGAGGTTTCTAACCTCAAGGCTCTTTCCTGGTTAAATAAAGTTAGAAAGCCCCTCTACAGACTCAGTGTGGTCCACTCTCTTCCCTTCTGATCACAGAATCCCCATACAGATAAATACATAGAAATATTGTTCTATTGAATTCTGTGGGAGTCTCGTATTCTATTCCACTGCTAGGAAGGACTAATGGGGGAGATTATGGTTTGTTTAGTGAAGTTGTATGGGCATATATACAGTGAGGGAAAAAAGTATTTGATCCCCTGCTGATTTTGTAACGACAAAAGACATGATCAGTCTATCATTTTAATGGTAGGTTTATTTGAACAGTGAGAGACAGAATAACAACAACAAAATCCAGAAAAACGCATGTCAAAAATGTTATAAATTGATTTGCATTTTAATGAGGGAAATAAGTATTTGACCCCCTCTCAATCAGAAAGATTTCTGGCTCCCAGGTGTCTTTTATACAGGTAACAAGCTGAGATTAGGAGCGCACTCTTAAAGGGAGTGCTCCTAATCTCAGTTTGTTACCTGTATAAAAGACACCTGTCCACAGAAGCAATCAATTAATCAGATTCCAAACTCTCCACCATGGCCAAGACCAAAGAGCTCTCCAAGGATGTCAGGGACAAGATTGTAGACGTACACAAGGCTGGAATGGGCTACAAGACCATCGCCAAGCAGCTTGGTGAGAAGGTGACAACAGTTGGTGCGATTATTTGCAAATGGAAGAAACACAAAAGAACTGGCAATCTCCCTCGGCCTGGGGCTCCATGCAAGATCTCACCTCGTGGAGTTGCAATGATCATGAGAACAGTAAGGAATCAGCCCAGAACTACACGGGAAATCTTGTCAATGATCTCAAGGCAGCTGGGACCATAGTCACCAAGAAAACAATTGGTAACACACTATGCCGTGAAGGAGGGAAATCCTGCAGCGCCCGCAAGGCCCCCCTGCTCAAGAAAGCACATATACATGCCTGTCTGAAGTTTGCCAATGAACATCTGAATGATTCAGAGGACAACTGGGTGAAAGTGTTGTGGTCAGATGAGACCAAAATGTAGCTCTTTGGCATCAACTCAACTCGCCGTGTTTGGAGGAGGAGGAATGCTGCCTATGACCCCAAGAACACCATCCCCACCGTCAAACATGGAGGTGGAAACATTATGCTTTGGGGGTGTTTTTCTGCTAAGGGGACAGGACAACTCCACCGCATCAAAGGGACGATGGACGGGGCCATCTACCGTTAAATCTTGGGTGAGAACCTCCTTCCCTCAGCCAGGGCATTGAAAATGGGTCGTGGATGGGTATTCCAGCATGACAATGACCCAAAACACACGGCCAAGGCAACAAAGGAGTGGCTCAAGAAGAAGCACATTAAGGTCCTGGAGTGGCCTAGCCAGTCTCCAGACCTTAATCCCATAGAAAATCTGTGGAGGGAGCTGAAGGTTCGAGTTGCCAAACGTCAGCCTCGAAACCTTAATGACTCGGAGAAGATCTGCAAAGAGGAGTGGGACAAAATCCCTCCTGAGATGTGTGCAAACCTGGTGGCCAACTACAAGAAACGTCTGACCTCTGTGATTGCTAACAAGGGTTTTGCCACCAAGTACCAAGTCATGTTTTGCAGAGGGGTCACATACTTGTTTCCCTCATTAAAATGCAAATCAATTTTTAACATTTTTGACATGTGTTTTTCTGGATTTTTGTTGTTGTTATTCTGTCTCTCACTGTTCAAATAAACGTACCATTAAAATTATAGACCAATCATTTCTTTGTCAGTGGGTAAACGTACAAAATCAGCAGGGGATCAAATACTTTTTTCCCTCACTGTAGGGAATAGGGAATGTGTGTGAGAGAATGGAGAAGTATTGGGAGGGACAGGGGCCCCTCTCTCAACGAGGGAGCTGTGACATCGCATTAATGAGGATCCGGACGAGGTGTGTGTGTGTAAGAAAATGTGTACCATCCACTATTCTTTACTATGTGAGTGCTTCCTGCTCCACCTCGACCCAACACAACCCAACAGAACACAACAGAACCCAACAGAACAATATGCTGAGACCACAAAACCAGACTGATTATCTAACATGTCTGTCCTTCCACATTCTAAGCGTTGGTATGCCATACCAGTATCATTAGACAGTCGTTAGACATTAGACATTTCACTATTTGGGATAAAGAGGAAGACAGTAGAAAGTGCACACACTCACCACACACACTGATGTTGCAGTACTCCCAGGGTGTTTGTGGGTCCATGGTGTAACACCACGGACGCAAACGGTTGTCCGGATTCCGACAGTAGTTGTCATTCAGCCCTTTATCAGGGTACCTGTGAAGAAAAATATGAAAAAAAAATGAAAGAGACAGAGACAGAGAGAGTTATGCTACATGGGTTCATCTCCTGTGTATTAGGATAGAGGGAGCGTTTGTGCAGCTGTGTGTGTGTGTGTGTGTGTGTGTGTGTGTGTGTGTGTGTGTGTGTAGAACTTGATGAGGGACTGCAGTGTGGTTGGTCTGAGTATACATTCATCCACAGACCTTCACCACATTCACTGCATACAGAAGGTTGACTAACTAACAGCAGTGGGCTAATCCAAAGATCACAAACAATTTACTTTGAAGTAATAAAAAGGAGTAATTCATTTAAAAGTAAGTAACGTTAGCCATAACTTACTGTGCTATGAATACATAAGGCTATGGGTTTCCTTACTCACTTTTTAGGTTGGTAGGGGTGTCTGTGGGGCTTGGATGAATCCCATCTCTGACACTCCTTCCCACTCTCTGTGTGATCCATCGGCCCTTTGTAGTCTTCCCCGTTACACCTCATACACTCCACTGCAAACGCAAAAACAACGTTAGCGCAACCTTCCCATAACACGATTAAAGATGACTAAATAACAGTCTGACTTTCATCTTATTGTAAAGTTGATCACTTTAATAATGTTAGCAACATGCTTATCTCTCAATCTTTGTACAATATTCAATGAGAACTAATATACTAGCATACTAAACATTTCTTGACACGGTAGTGAATTGGTATTCCCTGGTGCGTCAAAAACAACATTCTTGTTCAGCTACAAGAGCACAAGATATGTTTTTCTAGGTTGTTATCGGGATAACAGAGGGTTGTTATCAGACCGCAGTGGTACACTATTAGCAAGCAGAGTTCAGTTGAAAAAAACTTCCAAAAACATGGCTGCTTTTCGACAACAAATCAGCTTCACTCCAGTAAATGACATATCATTGACATTTCAAAGATGTCTATGTTGGGCAAACCAAAGGGCCATTTTTCCAAGCACAGATTAAGCCTAGTCCTAGACTAAAAATAATCTCAATTGAAAGTGCTCTTAAATCCAGCACTAGGCTTAACCTGTGTCTGGGAAACTGGCCCCAACGTGTAATTGGACTCTGCTGGTTGAGGTGTTACCTTGGGAGCACTGAGGCAGGCCACACTCTTGGTGCCTGACCTCTGGGTCTGTAGTGAAACACCAGGGCCCACTGCTCTCGTTCTTGGGGTTACGGCAGAAGTTCCCGTTCAGGTCCTTCTTGCCTAGTCTCGCCGGCTGGAAGCTGTGGGAAAGTGTGGAGAAAAACACTACTAAGCATGAAGTGGGAATGACCAAATGTGTGTGACAAGCACGATAGGAGTTTCTGTTTTAGGACTCATAAAGTTGTAGAACTTAATTTTGTTTAAGATGTGATTTCTGTGCGTTTCTCTTAGATATTGATGTGAATTGGGGGCCCTTAGCTCCGAAGGATAGCACGCTAAAAACTGAGCCAAAAACAAAGACAGTTGGTAGAGTCGCAACATGCTAACTTAGCTACATCGCTACATTATCTTGGACCATAGTAATATAGACAAAGTGTAATAAAAATGTATAGAAAATGGAAAATATTATCTTCTAGTACATCCTCCCTTCACATTCATTCCATGCCCTCAGGCTAATCTACCAGTAAATGCTTCCAGTCTGGCCTGTAAATCAGCCAGTAACTGCTACACATGCACAGAGTCTCCAACACGGATTTTACCACACAACTACCAATCAGAAACAGCAGCTCAACCATTTCTTGTTTTCACCAACTTCACAAATTGAAACATAATCTATTTCTTCTGCATTGCACATTTGTTCAGCAGAAGGGTCAGGGGAGACACACATGGACACACACACATGGACACACACACATGGACATACACACATGGACACACACACACACGGACACACACACACACGGACACACACACACACACACACACACACACACACACACACACACACACACACACACACACACACACACACACACACACACACACACACACACACACACACACACACACCTTTTGGGAGTAAAAGCACCATGTGAAGCATATGGGCTATGCTTTGGGAAAGTGAGTGGTGTTATATCCTTCCTGTTAGCCCTGTCCGGGGGTATCATCGGATGGGGCCACAGTGTCTCCTGACCCCTCCTGTCTCAGCCTCCAGTATTTATGCTGCAGTAGTTTGTGTCGGGGAGCTAGGGTCAGTTTGTCATATCTGGAGTACTTCTCCTGTCTTATCCGGTGTCCTGTGTGAATTTAAGTATGCTCTCTCTAATTCTCTCATTCTCTCTTTCTTTCTCTCTCTTGGAGGACCTGAGCCGTAGGAAATGCCTCAGGACTACCTGGCATGATGACTCCTTGCTGTCCCCAGTCCACCTGGCCGTGCTGCTGCTCCAGT
Source organism: Oncorhynchus mykiss (assembly GCF_013265735.2). NCBI lineage: Eukaryota > Metazoa > Chordata > Actinopteri > Salmoniformes > Salmonidae > Oncorhynchus > Oncorhynchus mykiss. The sequence goes on from NC_048579.1 coordinate 64,442,806, forward strand.
TTCAACTGTTCTGCCTGCGGCTATGAAATCCTGACCTGTTCACCGGATGTGCTACCTATCCCAGACCTATTATTTGACCATGCTGGTCATTTATGAACATTTGAACATCTTGGCCATGTTCTGTTGTACTCTCCACCCAGCACAGCCAGAAGAGGACTGACCACCCCTCATAGCCTGGTTCCTCTCTAGGTTTCTTCCTAGGTTTTGGCCTTTCTAGGGAGTTTTTCCTAGCCAACGTGCTTCAACACCTGCATTGCATGCTGTTTGGGGTTTTAGGCTGGGTTTCTGTACAGCACTTTGAGATATCAGCTGATGTACGAAGGGCTATATAAATAAATGTGATTTGATTTGATGATGGAGAAATAAAAATACAAAAAAGAGATGCTGGAGACATGGAAAGAGAGCAACAGAAGAGATGCTGAGACATGGAAAGAGAACAACAGAAGATATGCTGAGACATGGAAAGAGAGCAACAGAAGAGATGCTGAGACATGGAAAGAGAGCAACAGAAGAGATGCTGAGACATGGAAAGAGAGCAACAGAAGAGATGCTGAGACATGGAAAGAGAGCAACAGAAGAGATGCTGAGACATGGAAAGAGAGCAACAGAAGAGATGCTGAGACATGGAAAGAGAGCAACAGAAGAGATGCTGAGACATGGAAAGAGAGCAACAGAAGATATGCTGAGACATGGAAAGAGAGCAACAGAAGAGATGCTGAGACATGGAAAGAGAGCAACAGAAGAGATGCTGAGACATGGAAAGAGAGCAACAGAAGAGATGCTGAGACATGGAAAGAGAGCAACAGAAGAGATGCTGAGACATGGAAAGAGAGCAACAGAAGAGATGCTGAGACATGGAAAGAGAGCAACAGAAGAGATGCTGAGACATGGAAAGAGAGCAACAGAAGATATGCTGAGACATGGAAAGAGAGCAACAGAAGAGATGCTGAGACATGGAAAGAGAGCAGCAGAAGAGATGCTGAGACATGGAAAGAGAGCAACAGAAGATATGCTGAGACATGGAAAGAGAGCAACAGAAGAGATGCTGAGACATGGAAAGAGAACAACAGAAGATATGCTGAGACATGGAAAGAGAGCAACAGAAGAGATGCTGAGACATGGAAAGAGAGCAACAGAAGATATGCTGAGACATGGAAAGAGAGCAACAGAAGAGATGCTGAGACATGGAAAGAGAGCAACAGAAGAGATGCTGAGACATGGAAAGAGAGCAACAGAAGAGATGCTGGAGACATGAAAAGAGAACAACAGAAGAGATGCTGAGACATGGAAAGAGAGCAACAGAAGAGATGCTGAGACATGGAAAGAGAGCAACAGAAGAGATGCTGGAGACATGAAAAGAGAACAACAGAAGAGATGCTGAGACATGGAAAGAGAGCAACAGAAGAGATGCTGAGACATGGAAAGAGAGCAACAGAAGAGATGCTGAGACATGGAAAGAGAACAACAGAAGAGATGCTGGAGACATGGAAAGAGAGCAACAGAAGAGATGCTGGAGACATGAAAAGAGAACAACAGAAGAGATGCTGAGACATGAAAAGAGAACAACAGAAGAGATGCTGAGACATGAAAAGAGAACAACAGAAGAGATGCTGAGACATGGAAAGAGAGATGGAGAATAAAAAAATGAATAGAAAGAAAACCAGAGGGGCCTTCCTATCAGCAGCTCGGCTCAGCCCTCAACCCCAACGCCTTCCTATCAGCAGCTTGGTTCAACCCTCAACCCCAATGCCAGGGCCCTTTCTTGGGGGAGAGCCGGCTCGGCACTCCCCCCTGTGCCCTCCGACCTCCATAGAACTCCACTAATGCATAACATCACTCATCCCATTGCCAGAGGAAACGCAGAGATCTAACTTAGACCACGAGAGAGTCTTCAGTGAAATAGTGGGAGTCCAGTCTGCTATGAACCAAAACCCTTCCATCCACGTGGTAGTCTAATGCCCAGTCCAGAGACAACCACAAGCCCAGAAGCCCCCTAGACACTAGTGTAGACTGACCATATTACTTGCACCTATACCATTAAGTTGCATCCACATGTAGTTCCAAGGATCTCGGAGCTTATTTTGGACAGGGCCAGACTTCAACTTGGACCTGACCGACTGCCTGCCAACAGCCAAAAACATAATGAGTTGAGTCCTGCTTATTAACATATCAACACGTTCCTTTAACGTCATAAAAGTCTATCAGAATGTCATTAAAAAAAATACAGGATTTCACTTTATCTGGTGAGCTGCACCCCCAGCTCCACATGAGGAGAGAGAGGAGCCAGTAAGAAGATTTACTGCCTGCCTGTCTGTGTCTGAATATACAGTATAGAGGAGGAAAGAAAGTAATGATGTTGGGCTAACAGATGTTAGCCAACTATTCATCTCCTTGTCGAGGAGGGGTCCCTATGGTGTTGCAGGCAGACACTATGCACATAGGTCTGGCTCTCTATTTGGACCTCTCCCTCTTTTTCTCCACATCCATCACTGTGTCTCTCTCACTGTGTCTCTCTCACTGTGTCTCTCTCACTGTCTCACTACGTCTCTCTCACTGTGTGTCTCTCTATGTGTCTCTCTCACTGTCTCCCTCTCTTTGTCTCTCTCTGGGTCTCTCATGTTTCTTTCTCTCTCTCTGTGCCTCTCACTCTATCTCTCTGTGTGTGTGTCTCTCTCTCTCTCTTTCTGTGTGTGTGTGTCTCTCTCTCCCCATCTCTCTCTCTGGACAAGGATAAACACACCAGCTTGTCTTTAGATTTAGCCCCAGTAAACTGGAAACTGGAAAACTGCATGCTGAAATGACAGCATTATGATCTAGCGGGAAATGATACAAGTTCAAAATGTTACAATGAAGAACTCTGGAACCAGATAAAAACAGCCCTCAAACTCAACTCTGGACCTCTTTTTTCCATTGTTCCCCTCTAATCAGGGACTGAATTATACTTGGGACACGAGGTGTGTGATTCTCCTCTAATCAGGGACTAAATTATACCTGGGACACGAGGTGTGTGATTCTCCTCTAATCAGGGACTGATTTATACCTGGGACACGAGGTGTGTGATTCTCCTCTAATCAGGGACTAAATTATACCTGGGACACGAGGTGCGTGATTCTCCTCTAATCAGGGACTGATTTATACCTGACACACCAGGTGTGTGATTCCCCTCTAATTAGTGACTGATTTATACCTGGGACACCAGGTGTGTGATTCACCTCTAATTAGTGACTGATTTATACCTGGGACACCAGGTGTGTGATTCCCCTCTAATCCGCGACTGATTTATACCTGGGACACCAGGTGTGTGATTCCCCTCTAATCAGCGACTGATTTATACCTGACACACCAGGTGTGTGATTCCCTTCTAATCAGGGACTGATTTATACCTGGGACACCAGGTGTGTGATTCCACTCTAATCAGCGACTGATTTATACCTGGGACACCAGGTGTGTGATTCCCTTCTAATCAGCGACTGATTTATACCTGGGACACCAGGTGTGTGATTCCCCTCTAATCAGGGACTGATTTATACCTGGGACACCAGGTGTGTGATTCCCCTCTAATCAGGGACTGATTTATACCTGGGACACCAGGTGTGTGATTCTCCTCTAATCAGGGACTGATTTATACCTGGGACACCAGGTGTGTGATTCCCCTCTAATCAGGGACTGATTTATACCTGACACACCAGGTGTGTGATTCCCCTCTAATCAGCGACTGATTTATACCTGGGACACCAGGTGTGTGATTCCCCTCTAATCAGGGACTGATTTATACCTGACACACCAGGTGTGTGATTCCCCTCTAATCAGCGACTGATTTATACCTGGGACACCAGGTGTGTGATTCCCCTCTAATCAGGGACTGATTTATACCTGACACACCAGGTGTGTGATTCCCCTCTAATCAGTGACTGATTTATACCTGGGACACCAGGTGTGTGATTCCCTTCTAATCAGGGACTGATTTATACCTGACACACCAGGTGTGTGATTCCCCTCTAATCAGCGACTGATTTATACCTGGGACACCAGGTGTGTGATTCCACTCTAATCAGCGACTGATTTATACCTGGGACACCAGGTGTGTGATTCCCCTCTAATCAGGGACTGATTTATACCTGACACACCAGGTGTGTGATTCCCCTCTAATCAGCGACTGATTTATACCTGGGACACCAGGTGTGTGATTCCCCTCTAATCAGGGACTGATTTATACCTGGGACACCAGGTGTGTGATTCCCTTCTAATCAGCGACTGATTTATACCTGACACACCAGGTGTGTGATTCCCCTCTAATCAGGGACTGATTTATACCTGACACACCAGGTGTGTGATTCCCCTCTAATCAGGGACTGATTTATACCTGACACACCAGGTGTGTGATTCCACTCTAATCAGCGACTGATTTATACCTGGGACACCAGGTGTGTGATTCCCCTCTAATCAGGGACTGATTTATACCTGACACACCAGGTGTGTGATTCCCCTCTAATCAGCGACTGATTTATACCTGGGACACCAGGTGTGTGATTCCCCTCTAATCAGGGACTGATTTATACCTGACACACCAGGTGTGTGATTCCCCTCTAATCAGGGACTGATTTATACCTGACACACCAGGTGTGTGATTCCACTCTAATCAGCGACTGATTTATACCTGGGACACCAGGTGTGTGATTCCCCTCTAATCAGGGACTGATTTATACCTGACACACCAGGTGTGTGATTCCCCTCTAATCAGGGACTGATTTATACCTGACACACCAGGTGTGTGATTCCCCTCTAATCAGCGACTGATTTATACCTGACACACCAGGTGTGTGATTCCACTCTAATCAGCGACTGATTTATACCTGGGACACCAGGTGTGTGATTCCCCTCTAATCAGGGACTGATTTATACCTGACACACCAGGTGTGTGATTCCCCTCTAATCAGGGACTGATTTATACCTGACACACCAGGTGTGTGATTCCCCTCTAATCAGCGACTGATTTATACCTGGGACACCAGGTGTGTGATTCCCCTCTAATCAGGGACTGATTTATACCTGACACACCAGGTGTGATTCCCCTCTAATCAGCGACTGATTTATACCTGGGACACCAGGTGTGTGATTCCCCTCTAATCAGGGACTGATTTATACCTGGGACACCAGGTGTGTGATTCCCCTCTAATCAGGGACTGATTTATACCTGACACACCAGGTGTGTGATTCCCCTCTAATCAGGGACTGATTTATACCTGACACACCAGGTGTGTGATTCCCCTCTAATCAGGGACTGATTTATACCTGACACACCAGGTGTGTGATTCCCCTCTAATCAGGGACTGATTTATACCTGACACACCAGGTGTGTGATTCCCCTCTAATCAGGGACTGATTTATACCTGACACACCAGGTGTGTGATTCCCCTCTAATCAGGGACTGATTTATACCTGACACACCAGGTGTGTGATTCCCCTCTAATCAGGGACTGATTTATACCTGACACACCAGGTGTGTGATTCCACTCTAATCAGCGACTGATTTATACCTGGGACACCAGGTGTGTGATTCCCCTCTAATCAGGGACTGATTTATACCTGACACACCAGGTGTGTGATTCCCCTCTAATCAGCGACTGATTTATACCTGGGACACCAGGTGTGTGATTCCCCTCTAATCAGGGACTGATTTATACCTGACACACCAGGTGTGTGATTCCCTTCTAATCAGCGACTGATTTATACCTGACACACCAGGTGTGTGATTCCCTTCTAATCAGCGACTGATTTATACCTGACACACCAGGTGTGTGATTCCCCTCTAATCAGGGACTGATTTATACCTGACACACCAGGTGTGTGATTCCCCTCTAATCAGGGACTGATTTATACCTGACACACCAGGTGTGTGATTCCACTCTAATCAGCGACTGATTTATACCTGGGACACCAGGTGTGTGATTCCCCTCTAATCAGGGACTGATTTATACCTGGGACACCAGGTGTGTGATTCCCTTCTAATTAGTGACTGATTTATACCTGGGACACCAGGTGTGTGATTCCCCTCTAATCAGGGACTGATTTATACCTGGGACACCAGGTGTGTGATTCCCTTCTAATCAGCGACTGATTTATACCTGGGACACCAGGTGTGTGATTCCCCTCTAATCAGGGACTGATTTATACCTGGGACACCAGGTGTGTGCAATAAATGATCAGGTAGAAGAGAAAAGCAGCAGGCTCTGGACCTCGTAGGGTAAGACTTGAGTACCCTGCAATAGAGCAACCTCCAAATACACTTTAATACACCTGACTTCACAATCTTTACCTAACAAGCTACTATACCAACTTCACTATATCCTTTAGTGATATTACAATCCAAGTCCTAACATCAGACAGCAGATGTTAGCCCTGAAAAGTCACACCTGCAATCAGTGATCAGTCAAGCATTCCAATAATAGTTACATGAAACCCAAATGATGCATGCTTCATTATGTGTAATTCTCACACACCGGGACAGTCTCACGCTAACCAGCTGCAACTCTCACCCCTTAAGGAGAGGGGAACAAACTTGTGTTGTGGTTCAACTGGAGGGTGCTATGATGCATTCAGTTACTCGTCAGAAAAGGTCGCTGAACTAGGCTGTATATCAAACGCAGGAATATTTAGAGGTCTGTACATCTGTCCATTTGTGCTGGGGTCTGTGTGCATATCCATCTCTCTGTCTGTCTGTGCATATGTGATTCATTCAATCAGTCAGACAGTTTGCATGAATAATCCGGCAGCTGATCAAGGAGGAGGGGAGGAGGGGGCGGAGGGGGAGAGTCAAGGTGTCCTGGGGGAGGTGAGAGTGGGCCCTGTATTTTCATCTCGGTCGGAGGCTTGCATTTTTCTCATGTCTGTGGCTTAGTGAGCTCAGCTGGAGAGCACATAGCACATTACCTCAGTCTATACATCTCTACTCTCTCTGCGCTCTCTTTACTCTCTCTCTTCTCTCACTCTACACTTTCTTTCTTTCTTTCTTTCTCTCTCTCTCTCCCTCTCTACACTCTATCTACACTCTTTCTACACTCTCTCTACACTCTCTCTCTCTCTTTCTCTACTCTCTCTCTCCCTTCACTCTCTCTCCTTCCTTGTTTCTTTCTTTTTCTCTCTCTATCCATCTCTCTCCATCTGTTTCTCTATCTCCCCCTCTTTCCCTGCCTACTTTCTCTCTTTCGTTCACTCCCTCCATCCCTCTTTCTCTCTCCACTCTTCTTTAATTTCATCTCCATTATCTCCTCTCTCCTTCCTCTCCGACCCCAAACATTGCTGTTAAAATGTCTTGCGGCTAACGAGCAGCGCTAACATGAACCTGGCTCCAAACCATCATTAGATATTCACTGGTCTCACTTAGCTTAACCTGAGAGCTTTTCCTGCTGTACCTACTGTACTTGATGACCTTTCCTCTTTCCTTTCTGCCAAGCCTCCCTCCCTCTCTGACAATTCGTTTTTTGTTTAACTAGAGCGATGTAAGACGGGATAGGTCTAGGGGGGGTAGGATGTGGGTGTGTGTGTGTGTTAGGTGTGTATGTGTCATAACGCTACAGTGTTTAAGTGATGTATAAGTGTTTGGCTCTTCCAGTCACTGATGTGAGAAGAGGGGGAGACATTCTGTCTCAAAGAGTTTTACACAGAAGGAGCTCAAGTCATTAACCATCTGAGTATGTCACCCAACAATCCCACTTTAGCCTACAAGGCCCAACACTCTAACAAAGCCTTAGAAATACCACAGACTGACAAATCTGCATATCCCACAGAAAAATAACATTAAAAAATTCGGTAAAATAGAGAAAATTACGTGTGTTCGTGAGGGAAGGATTCAGCCCATGACTGACAGGGAATCTTGGCCTTGGTTACCGCCCTCCTGCCTTTGTAGTTCACCCCGGAACCGATGATACACTCCCTCACATAATCTAAAAATGCCAAGACGAGAGAGAAAGACAGAGACACAAACATTCATGTCAGAGTTAGCAAAACACTGTCATTATTTGCATGGAAGATATAGCTCCCTAAAGTTAATTAAATGTCACTTTGGGGCGTTTCGTCAATTCTCAAGCGCGAGACTCCACAGCTTAAACAATCCCTTGGGTCCAAACTGTAAACAGCGGCCATGTTGTTTATGCTCTGGTTGGTTCACCGCATGTTTGTGTGCACATCTCTGGCCACTGGAGTTACATAACTAGAGCGGGAAGGCAGTTGTTGTGTCAACAGACATCGAGAGCTCTTAAACCTTAGAAAGTCAAGCTCGAAGGATCCGTCACACCACAAGAACCATCACTCTAGACAAACAACATATCTGCATTGCTATAAACGTCTATAAACATTCCACTGACATCTCAGAACGTTTCGGAGAAAAGAGAGAGTGTATGATGCCGTGTTTGAGGCAGATCTCGCTAAGTCAACATTAACGGTTATCCAGCGTTTTTTCCAAGACAACATTTTACGAGGCTTTGGAGGGGGAAAAGCGACAGTGTAAGGATAAAATGTCATGTTTGAGCTAAAGTCAACAGTTATATTTACCTTTTTTCTCATAAAGGTCAAAGTTCACCCTGTGTTCCCTGTGAGCACTGTCCATGAAGCGGTCAAAGGGAAGCAAGTGGCATTTCCTGTTTTGATGGTCAAAGTAGAATGCCCTGTAAGAACAGACAGGAAGTAGTTGAGAGATGAGCACTGGGTGATAAGAAATATGAAGGCTGTATGAAGGGAGGAGGGGGAAAGAGGGAAAATGTAGGTCACTGGAGAGAGAGAAAGATGGAGAAACAGTGAGGGAGTGAGTGAGTGAGTGAGTGAGTGAGTGAGTGAGTGAGTGAGTGAGTGAGTGAGTGAGTGAGTGAGTGAGGAAGAGAGAGAAACATGTGTGAAACAGTTGTGCATTTTGCATGCATCTGCCTCTATGACCATCTTCTTTGTTTGTGTGAGATGCACCTGCAGGTGAAGGTTTTCTTGTTCTTGCTGCACTTGCGAGCACAGTGCTCCAGCGAGCGGCTGTTCTTGACCATGGAGGGCTGGGGGCAATCTGGACACAGCAGCCTGGTGTCCTCACTCTTCTGGTACTGCTGTAACGACTGCTTCCTGCACTCTGAGACAGGACAGAGATGATACTTCTGTAACGACTGCTTCCTGTACTCTGAGACAGGACAGAGATGATGCTTCTGTAACGACTGCTTCCTGCACTCTGAGACAGGACAGAGATGATACTTCTGTAACGACTGCTTCCTGCACTCTGAGACAGGACAGAGATGATACTTCTGTAACGACTGCTTCCTGCACTCTGAGACGGGACAGAGACTGTACTTCTGTAACGACTGCTTCCTGCACTCTGAGACAGGACAGAGATGATACTTCTGTAACGACTGCTTCCTGCACTCTGAGACGGGACAGAGATGATACTTCTGTAATGACTGCTTCCTGCACTCTGAGACAGGACAGAGATGATACTTCTGTAACGACTGCTTCCTGCACTCTGAGACAGGACAGAGATGATACTTCTGTAACGACTGCTTCCTGTACTCTGAGACGGGACAGAGATGATACTTCTGTAACGACTGCTTCCTGCACTCTGAGACAGGACAGAGATGATACTTCTGTAACGACTGCTTCCTGCACTCTGAGACGGGACAGAGATGATACTTCTGTAACGACTGCTTCCTGCACTCTGAGACAGGACAGAGATGATACTTCTGTAACGACTGCTTCCTGTACTCTGAGACAGGACAGAGATGATGCTTCTGTAACGACTGCTTCCTGCACTCTGAGACAGGACAGAGATGATACTTCTGTAACGACTGCTTCCTGCACTCTGAGACAGGACAGAGATGATACTTCTGTAACGACTGCTTCCTGCACTCTGAGACGGGACAGAGACTGTACTTCTGTAACGACTGCTTCCTGCACTCTGAGACAGGACAGAGATGATACTTCTGTAACGACTGCTTCCTGCACTCTGAGACGGGACAGAGATGATACTTCTGTAATGACTGCTTCCTGCACTCTGAGACAGGACAGAGATGATACTTCTGTAACGACTGCTTCCTGCACTCTGAGACAGGACAGAGATGATACTTCTGTAACGACTGCTTCCTGTACTCTGAGACGGGACAGAGATGATACTTCTGTAACGACTGCTTCCTGCACTCTGAGACAGGACAGAGATGATACTTCTGTAACGACTGCTTCCTGCACTCTGAGACGGGACAGAGATGATACTTCTGTAACGACTGCTTCCTGCACTCTGAGACAGGACAGAGATGATACTTCTGTAACGACTGCTTCCTGCACTCTGAGACAGGACAGAGATGATACTTCTGTAACGACTGCTTCCTGTACTCTGAGACAGGACAGAGATGATACGTCTGTAACGACTGCTTCCTGTACTCTGAAACAGGACAGAGATGATACTTCTGTAACGACTGCTTCCTGCACTCTGAGACAGGACAGAGATGATACTTCTGTAACGACTGCTTCCTGCACTCTGAGACAGGACAGAGATGATACTTCTGTAACGACTGCTTCCTGTACTCTGAGACAGGACAGAGATGATACGTCTGTAACGACTGCTTCCTGTACTCTGAAACAGGACAGAGATGATACTTCTGTAACGACTGCTTCCTGCACTCTGAGACAGGACAGAGATGATACTTCTGTAACGACTGCTTCCTGCACTCTGAGACAGGACAGAGATGATACTTCTGTAACGACTGCTTCCTGCACTCTGAGACAGGACAGAGATGATACTTCTGTAACGACTGCTTCCTGCACTCTGAGACGGGACAGAGATGATACTTCTGTAACGACTGCTTCCTGCACTCTGAGACGGGACAGAGATGATACTTCTGTAACGACTGCTTCCTGCACTCTGAGACGGGACAGAGATGATACTTCTGTAACGACTGCTTCCTGCACTCTGAGACGGGACAGAGATGATACTTCTGTAACGACTGCTTCCTGTACTCTGAGACGGGACAGAGATGATACGTCTGTAACGACTGCTTCCTGCACTCTGAGACAGGACAGAGACTGTACTTCTGTAACGACTGCTTCCTGCACTCTGAGACGGGACAGAGATGATACTTCTGTAACGACTGCTTCCTGCACTCTGAGACGGGACAGAGATGATACTTCTGTAACGACTGCTTCCTGCACTCTGAGACGGGACAGAGATGGTACTTCTGTAACGACTGCTTCCTGCACTCTGAGACGGGACAGAGATGATACTTCTGTAACGACTGCTTCCTGCACTCTGAGACAGGACAGAGACTGTACTTCTGTAACGACTGCTTCCTGCACTCTGAGACGGGACAGAGACTGTACTTCTGTAACGACTGCTTCCTGCACTCTGAGACGGGACAGATACGGTGAACAGACCGATGGAACAGACTGACAGACGGTGAACAGAAAGAGAGTAGACAGACAGACATGCACACACAGAATCTCGGCTATCAATCTCACACACACACACACACACACGCACGCACGCACACACACACAACACTAACTCCGCTTCCCTCAATCAATGTGTATGAAGCCCAGAGCTGCACCATCATTAAACGTTAAAACAGTGAAGTCAGCTGTTTATAGGTCAAGAACCAATGAACCATCATTGTTTGTATTATTTGACTGTTGGTTTTGCCATTTATGAATGTGTTATTCAATGTGTTTCTATGGGCTATAGTAGTAGAGGCCAAATTAAATATTTGAATATAGGTTGTTGATACCTACAGGGGTCCTAAAACTGTAAATCAAATAGCTAAATGATCCATGGTATGACCATCTTAAAACAATTCCATATGTTAGCTTAGTAGACCTCCCCAACGGCTTAGACTTTTAAGGGTTGTTAGTGTCTCCTGGCAGATATTAAGTTACATATAAGAAAGCTACAGGGACCTCAATTGAACATGTGAGAAGTTACAACTAGACATACTTTTGGTGTGAAGGAGTTTATAGGACTGAATATATTAAACTTGTCATCACATGGTCTCTCAGAGTTCTCCTTATTGAAAATCCATAAATAAAGTATTTAAAGAGCATTTACTTTAGTGGTGCAGTCTGTCCTTCCTCATTTGTGACCAGAGTGAAAAATTATCAATTGAAAAGTGCTTAGGAGTTTTGAATGTAAGAAACATGTTAATGCGCCCACATCAGAGACAATTCGTTGCGTCTGTACTCTGCAGCTCACTGTGATGTCTGTGAGACTCTTCGTGGTCGGAATGGTTTCTGGGAGGACACAATGCCTGGGCGGCATTAGTACTAGATCTGGGACTCATCACCCTGTTGTTCTAACATGCATCTCTCCTCACGCCGCGCAATTACACTTCACTCAGACTCTTCCTCTCCCTCAGACAGAGAGAAAGAGACATTCCGTTATCTCACCGACGCAATATTAGATTTAGGCGTATTCGTTTTTTAAATTGACCAACGTTGGTCAGATATAGTCCGAGTTTTTTTTGGTAGTGATGCCAAAAGACAAACTTCGGTTTGGTATTAGCGGATTAGGTTTTAGTCCACTATCTTGGCATTAACGTTAAACATGTCAATGTGGGAAGACGGGTACCGTTCCTTTTTCCAAAGTGGAGAAGACCTGTGTCCAATAAAACGCATCTCCTCTTTAAACTGCAAAGGAACCGGTTAAAGGTGCGTCTCGTTATCTAATTTGCATACGCATTCAATCTGTGTAAGTGAACATTTGCGAGGAAGTTAATGGAACTCGGCTCTGCGTCCAGATGTGGCTATAGCGCTGCTCACCTCTGCGCGCACACGCAGGATTCACAATCTGACTAGTCGGGCATGCGCACAACATCCACTGGGTTTAACCAGAGCAATTAAATGTACCTTGACTGAGCTCAGGAATTAAAATTAAGTTCATTTGTAATTTTCCCTGAGCAGTTAGTTAGAGGTCTATTTAGGTGTTTTCAATCTAGCTTGATTATATCAACATATCAGTTGCGTGGATAACTGCACGAAATTATTTCAGTAGCTATGCATTTATCGTTCCAGGGACAGTAAAGGGCCTATTATATTAATGAACCTGAAATGTTAATGACAAAGCAGTTATATCGCCAGCAGACGCACTTCAAAAACATGACTGCAGCGCAGAGGATCTATGATGTGTACTATAGTTACCTTTACGCAGATGGCTGCGCGTAACGCATGCATTAGGCCTACATACATTAGGTATTTATGACAGTGAAAACATAAAGTAATTTCTCACTGACATCACTCACATTTTCTTACGAGTCAATTGAACCACTCGGCCCAATTCATGAATATAGCCTAACACTGATATAGGCAACGATCAATATAGGCCTCTTTTAATTTAAAAAATATTTGAAACCGAGAATATCTGTTAAATTCAACATATGCCTCTTTTTAAAAGAAAATCTTTGAAACTGAGAATATCTGTTAAGTTTTGACCAAAAAGCAGTGTTTCACAAATGATCCTCTCTACTAAGCAGCATCATCGTTTCACCTTAGCCTACATGCCAAAGCGCTAAGCACATTCCCTGCCGCACCAGCCAGCTAATGCACACATAGGGACAAACTAAAGACATGGCCACCTCGCCACATTCCAATTACAATATCAACCATTATCAAATACCTCTAAATAATTCAGGCCATTGATCACCAATGTGGATTTTGATAGATGTTGCAGCGTATCAATGTATCAACCACTAATTTAATAATGTTTTACGTTTAGGCTACCAATACAAATAAACATTTTAGTCTTCATGACATATGCAATATTTCTGCGCAAAAGTAAAAGTCTGCAGGCCAGTTAAACGTAGGTTATAAATGATTGGTGTATGGAAGTGCTACACTTCATTCCATTTCACTTACAAGTCTTCGGATCTGTGTGATATATTTAGAGAACTCGTTCCCTTTCACGCCTATGAAAATGATATAGCCTATACGCACAGCCACTAAACCGAATATCAATGACGGGCTATGTAGGCTATACATAGTTTACCGTTAGGTCATATTGCCTAGTAAGATTTACCTGAATTCACAGCGAGCACAACACACAAGAAAAGTTTGTAAATCCAGATGATATCTGCCTTCATTTTTGATGGAGTAGAGTGTATTATCCTAATCCAAGGTTTGCGGCGTGGATTGATTGAACGTCCTCTCCGCGTTATACCTGTTTATATGGTCCGATCTGGGATTAACAGGAAGAGCCCACAGTGCAGCCAGCGATGCCCCCCTTTACTGGAAAGAAGCCGTCCCTGGTTCAAACCCCCAGTCCGCTGTATCAAACCGGTTCCCCTCCCCCAGCTGCGCGGCAATTAACCAGCACTTTAACCGCACTCTCGTCCCTTCTTCAGCCAGTTTCCACAGCCTCACGCAAAGTACGTTCGTCAACTTGTTTATCTTAAGCAGCTGGGGGTGATGCCAAACCGGATACATGCAATTTCCCTTGTAATAGACTGAGAGCTAATATGTAGAAGTTTATGCATGCCCCCCCCCCACACACACACACACACTTTTCCGACTTTTGGCTGAAGATGCAGAAGAAACTGGGATGATTTGCACATGCATGTAGAAACTTAATGCAGCGCATTGATTAAGCCCCCTAATGACCTAAATGCTGGAAAAATGCGCAAAAAAACGCATTGCACATAAAACGCATCGGGATTAGCCTAGGTAACTCCTGTGACCCATAACAAAGACAGTGCATTTTTTTAAATTCCTGAACACATGGATTCAGTTATCTTCCCCAAAATGAAATTGAGAATTTGTGGAATGCAAGTTCCATAAAGTAGTTGGCTATAGGTTGTGTTAAATGAATGTACCCAGTGAGCAAAATTGGTTGAAATATGTATTTTAACGACGTAACCTCTTTTCAACGTTTTTAAAGTCTGCTCATAGGGTAGGCTCATGAATGGTATAGATGAGTGATAATTCAAAAACGAGAGAAACAAAATATAGGCCTACTGGAGAATATTGCAGCAAATGCCACAGATGCCACGAGACAAATATATATGTCCAAACTAAAGCAATATTTTAGACAAAATATGAGTGGGGGAAAATAATCATTTAGTTTATTTGCTTACATTCGAAATCGCAGCATGTACTAAAATAATCAGCAGAATAGCTCCAAAATACGAAAAAAACTGAACATAGTAAGAACTGAGAAGTTGAGAACGCAGGAATGTTGGAGGCAGGCCACCTTTAACTTGGAACGCTGCCCCCAAAGCAATGGCTTGCCATCAGATTTCTGGGACAGTAATAAAATGCCATGCCAGTTATTTCGGTCCCAGACCCACATCATAGACAGTAGCTTCAGGCTGCCTTTCGGGTTTCATGGCGGCATCCCATCGGGAGCGGTTTTGGGTGACAGTGACAGGATCTACAGTCTTACAGTAAGGCGTTTTGCTCTTGGTGTGGCGAGCGAGTGGGAGGGGGGCAAACACAGCTGGAAACCTTCCCATTTTTAGGTACCAGCCAGTCGGACATTTTGTTTAACCAGTAAGTGTTCCTGAGTTTTGGGCACAAAACAAACCCGTGGAGGGGGCGCCTTCTTTTATCCATACTTCGACCATTAATGGGCAGCCCGTAAGAAAGAGAGAAAGAGAGAGAAAGAGCTATAGAGAGAGAAGGAGAGAGGTACTGGCAACCCCTCATTCAGGGCAGGGCACCTGTTTAGTCCCGCCAGTTTAGCCTGTTTTGCATGTTATTTTGGCATTAATATGTGTCACATAAGAACACATTCTTATTTACAATAATGGCCTAGGAACAGTGGGTTAACTGCCTTGTTCAGGGGTAGAACGATAGATTTTTACCGGGGATTCGATCTAACAACTTTTTGGTTACCAGCCCAACGCTCTAACCACTAGGCTACCTGCCGCCCCAACTTATTGATGGTGTTGGAGTCATGCCTGACCGTGCAGTCATGAGTGAACCGGGAGTACAGGGGGAGACTGAGCACACATCCCTGAGGGGCCCCTGTGTTGAGGATCAGCGTGGTGAATGTGTTGTTACCTACCCTCACCACCTGGGGGCGGCCCGTCAGGAAGTCCAATATCCAGTTGCAGAGGGAGATGTTTAGTCCCAGGGTCCTTAGCTTATTGATGAGCTTTGAGGGCTCTATGGTGTTGCGGCGCCGACAGAGATGGCCGCCTCGCTTCGCGTTCCTAGGAAACTATGCAGTTTTTTGTTTTTTTACGTGTTATTTCTTACATTAGTACCCCAGGTCATCTTAGGTTTCATTACATACAGTCGAGAAGAACTACTGAATATAAGATCAGCATCAACTCACCATCAGTACGACCAAGAATATGTTTTTCGCGACGCGGATCCTGTGTTCTGCCTTACAAACAGGACAACGGAGTGGATCCTATGCAGCGACCCAAAAAAACGACTCCGAAAGAGAGGGAAACGAGGCGGTCTTCTGGTCAGACTCCGGAGACGGGCACAGCGCGCACCACTCCCTAGCATTCTTCTTGCCAATGTCCAGTCTCTTGACAACAAGGTTGATGAAATCCGAGCAAGGGTAGCATTCCAGAGGGACATCAGAGACTGTAACGTCCTTTGCTTCACTGAAACATGGCTCACTGGAGAGACGCTATCCGAAGCGGTGCAGCCAACGGGTTTCTCCACACATCGCGCAGACAGAAACAAACATCTTTCTGGTAAGAAGAGGGGAGGGGGCGTATGCCTCATGGCCAACGTGACATGGTGTGATGAAAGAAACATACAGGAACTCAAATCCTTCTGTTCACCTGATTTAGAATTCCTCACAATCAAATGTAGACCGCATTATCTACCAAGAGAATTCTCTTCGATTATAATCTCAGCCGTATATATCCCCCCCCAAGCAGACACATCGATGGCTCTGAACGAACTTTATTTAACTCTCTGCAAACTGGAAACAATTTATCCGGAGGCTGCATTCATTGTAGCTGGGGATTTTAACAAGGCTAATCTGAAAACAAGACTCCCAAAATTTTATCAGCATATCGATTGCGCAACCAGGGGAGGAAAGACCTTGGACCATTGTTACTCTAACTTCCGCGACGCATATAAGGCCCTGCCCCGCCCCCCTTTCGGAAAAGCTGACCACGACTCCATTTTGTTGATCCCTGCCTACAGACAGAAACTAAAACAAGAGGCTCCCACGCTGAGGTCTGTCTGTCCACATCGATGGAACAGTAGTGGAGAGGGTAGCAAGTTTTAAGTTCCTCGGCATACACATCACAGACAAACTGAATTGGTCCACTCACACAGACAGTATCGTGAAGAAGGCGCAGCAGCGCCTCTTCAACCTCAGGAGGCTGAAGAAATTCGGCTTGTCACCAAAAGCACTCACAAACTTCTACAGATGCACAATCGAGAGCATCCTGGCGGGCTGTATCACCGCCTGGTATGGCAACTGCACCGCCCTCAACCGTAAGGCTCTCCAGAGGGTAGTGAGGTCTGCACAACGCATCACCGGGGGCAAACTACCTGCCCTCCAGGACACCTACACCACCCGATGTCACAGGAAGGCCATAAAGATCATCAAGGACATCAACCACCCGAGCCACTGCCTGTTCACCCCGCTATCATCCAGAAGGCGAGGTCAGTACAGGTGCATCAAAGCTGGGACCGAGAGACTGAAAAACAGCTTCTATCTCAAGGCCATCAGACTGTTAAACAGCCACCACTAACACTGAGTGGCTGCTGCCAACACACTGACACTGACTCAACTCCAGCCACTTTAATAATGGGAATTGATGGGAAATGATGTAAATATATCACTAGCCACTTTAAACAATGCTACCTTATATAAATGTTACTTACCCTACATTATTCATCTCATATGCATACGTATATACTGTACTCTATATCATCAACGATATCCTTATGTAATACATGTATCACTAGCCACTTTATACTATACTATGCCACTTTGTTTACATACTCATCTCATTTGTACATACTGTACCCGATACCATCTACTGTATCTTGCCTATGCTGCTCTGTACCATCACTCATTCATATATCCTTATGTACATATTCTTTATCCCCTTACACTGTGTACAAGACAGTAGTTTTGGAATTGTTAGTTAGATTACTTGTTATTACTGCATTGTCGGAACTAGAAGCACAAGCATTTCGCTACACTCGCATTAACATCTGCTAACCATGTGTATGTGACAAATAAAATTTGATTTGATTTTTTGATTTGAATGCTGAGTTGTGGTCAATGAATAGCATTCTCACATAGGTGTTCCTTTTGTCCAGGTGGGAAAGGGCAGTGTCGAGTGCAATAGAGATTGCATCATTGGAGTGGGTCTAGGGTTTCTGGAGTGGGTCTAGAGTTTCTGGGATGATTGTGTTGATGTGAGCCATGACCAGCCTTTCAAAGCACTTCATGGCTACAAACGTGAGTGCTACGGGTCGGTAGTCATTTAGGCAGGTTACCTTAGTGTTCTTGGGCACAGGCACTATGGTGGTCTGCTTAAAACATGTTGGTATTACATGGGAGGGGAGGGGAGAGGTTGAAAATGTCAGTGAAGACACTTGCCAGTTGTCAGCGAAAGCGTCTACCTCAGGCGAGCAATAGCTTGAGACTTCCTTAGATATAGTGCACCAGCTGTTATTTACAAAAATACATAGTCCGCCGCCCCTTGTCTTACCAGACACCGCTGTTCTATCCGGTACAGCGTATAACCAGCCAGCTGTATGTTGATAGTGTTGTGGTTCAGCCACAATGCCGTGAAGCATAAGATATTTGTCATACGGTGGGTGTAGCTGGTGCATGGAAGTCAGGCACAGGAGAGCAGAGAATGAGTGAACAAAGAGGTACTTTATTGAGGCAATTGAAAGAACAGAACTCAAGCGTGTCACAAAAACAAATACCCAAAGAACAAGTGAGGCAGCACAAAGTACAACAACCAAGTACAAAGTACAACAACCAAGTACAAAGTACAACAACCAAGTACAAAGTACCGGCTGTCACAAATCACAGGTACAAATTAAACCCGGCGCAACCCAGCCGGAAGCGTGCCAACCTAGACAATAAACAATACCCCACACAGACATGGAGGGAACAGAGGGCTAAATACACATAGTAATCATGAGATGTAAACCAGGTGTGTGGAAAACAAGTGGAAAAATGAAAGATGGAGCAGCGATGGCTAGAAGACCGGTGACATCGACCTCCGAATGCCGCGCGAACAAGGAGAGGGAACAACTTCTGCGGAAGTTGTGACAATATTACAGTTTTGAATGTCCCATTGGTAGATTCATCTTGAGTTTAGGTCATCGATTTTATTCTCCATAGATTGCACGTTTGCTAGCAGAATGGAAGGAAGTGGGGAGAGAGTGAGAGAGAGAAGGATTAAGGGGCTTAGGTAAAAGCCAGAAGCCTGGTCTGCTCTCATTAAGTCATGTGCAGGTTCATTCTTTTTTGGGGTCCCATTTCTTGGGGCCTGTAGACTTACTGTATGCGTTTGTTTAATGCAGCACTGAAAAGCGCCAGCAGGTATGTGTGTGTGTGTTTGTGTGTGCGTGCATGCGTGCACCTTAGCCAGGGGGATCTGGGGAGGCCAGGAGTGGAGGTGTGCCTTTAAGGGCACATGTCACACTGGCAAGGTCAATCAATGTCAGAAAAAGGAGAAATCCAGATTCCTGAAATGCTCTGAAAACATGCCAGGGAGCAAATTGCTGTAGGTTGGTACATTTGAAGCACTGGCAGCCTTGTCTCCAATGATTTCATACACTTTGCCTCAAGTTTGTTTTGACATCTCATTATGGGTGGAGGCAGGTGAGCTTGCAAACTCTTCTTTCACTCAGCCTGCTGTCAGAGCAACATTTTCCCAAAACACATTTGAAACACTTTAGGTCTATCATTACTATAGTGTGTAGAGGTCGACCGATTCTGATTTTTCAACGCCGATACCGATACCGATTATTGGAGGACCAAAAAGTTGATACTGATTAATCGGCTGATTTTTTAAAATTTATTTGTAATAATGACAATTACAACAATACTGAATGAACACTTATTTTAACTTAATATAGTACATCAATAAAAAAATCAATTTAGCCTCAAATAAATAATGAAACATGTTCAATTTGGTTTAAATAATGCAAAAACAAAGTGTTGGAGAAGAAAGTAAAAGTGCAATATGTGCCAATTAAAAAAGCTAACATTTAAGTTCCTTTCTCAGAACATGAGAACATATGAAAGCTGCTGGTTCCTTTTAACATGAGTCTTCAATATTTAGAGGTAAGACGTTTTAGGTTGTAGTTATTATAGGAATTATAGCACTATTTCTCTCAATACCATTTGTATTTCATATACCATTGACTATTGGATGTTCTTATAGGCCAGTGTATTGCCAGTGTAACAGTATAGCTTCCGTCCCTCTCCTCGCCCCTACCTGGGCTCGAACCAGGAACACATCGACAACAGCCACCCTTGAAGCATCGTTACCCATCGCTCCAAAAAAGCTGTGGCCCTTGCAGAGCAAGGGGAACAACTACTTCAAGGTCTCAGAGCGAGTGACGTCACCGATTGAAACGCTATTAGCGCGCACCCCGCTAACTAGCTAGCCATTTCACATCGGTTACACAAGCCTAATCTCGGGAGTTGATAGGCTTGAAGCATAGCAAAGAGCTGCTGGCAAACGCACAAAAGTGCTGTTTGAATGAATGCTTACAAGCTTGCTGTTGCCTACCATCGCTCAGTCAGACTGCTCTATCAAATATCAAATCATAGACTTAATTATAACATAATAACACACTGAAATACGAGCCTTTGGTCATTAATATGGTCACATCCGGAAACTATCATTTCGAAAATAAGATGTTTATTCTTTCAGTGAAATACGGAACCGTTCCGTATTTTATCTAACGGGTGGCATCCCTAAGTCTAAATATTGCTGTTACATTGTACAACCTTCAATGTTATGACATAATGTTGTACAATTCTGGCAAATTAATTATGGTCTTTGTTAGGAATAAATGGACTTCACACAGTTCGCAACGAGCCAGGCGGCCCAAACTGCTGCTTGAACGGAAAGAAAGAGAAGTGACACAATTTCCCTAGTTAAAAGAAATTCATGTTAGCAGGCAATATTAACTAAATATGCAGGTTTAAAAATATATACTTGTGTATTGATTTTAAAGAAAGGCATTGATGTTTATGGTTGGGTACACATTGGTGCAACGACAGTGCTTTTTTCGCGAATGCGCTTGTTAAATCATCACCTGTTTGGGAAAGTAGGCACCGCATTGATTATATGCAACGCAGGACACACTAGATAAGCTAGTAATATCATATGTAGTTAACTAGTGATTATGTTAAGATTGATTGTTTTTGATAAGATAAGTTTAATGCTAGCTAGCAACTTACCTTGGCTTCTTGCTGCCCTCGCGTAACAGGTAGTCAACCTGCCACGCAGTCTCCTCGTGGAGTGCAATGTAAGGCAGGTGGTTAGAGTGCTGGACTAGTTACAAAAACAAATCCCAGAGCAGGCAAGGTAAAAATCTGTCGTTCTGCCCCTGAACAAGGCAGTTAACCCACCATTCCTAGGCCGTCATTGAAAATAAGAATGTGTTCTTAACTGACTTGCCTAGTTAAATAACGGTGTAAAATAAAATAAAATATATATATTAAATAAACAAATACATTTTAAAAAAAGAAATCAGACACAATCTGTGTCCAAAAATACAGATTACCGATTGTTATGAAAACTTGAAATCTTCCCTATTTAATCGGCCATTCTGATTAGTCGGTCGACCTCTAATAGTATGTTCCAGTATCCACTTCTGCAGGCTACCTACTCCACATAAATTGGAATGGGGCCAGGTTTCGGAATCACATCAACATCTGAAAACAAAGCATCATTCCCCACTCCATTTCCCTAAATTGGGATGACCTCACGGTTAGATGCGGCCTCCTGGCTATGATACACTACGGTTCATTTGGCGGGAAGAGCTAGACCGGGACCATGTGTGTGATATCCTTTCAGCTCGCGAGATCGGGTTCTGTTATATACCACCCCATTAAAACCCCATCAGTCAGTCCTTCACTCCCCTCCCATAGCTAACTCTCTCAGCCCCAGAGCCAAAGCTCTCCCTGCTATAGGCCCACCTACCACTGCCTAGGCTCACTCTCTCCTCATCAGGACATAGTCAGTGACAGTGTCCGTGTGTTCTAGGCCCGGAGAGGGAGGCTAAAAGCTCAAAACATTAAAATGCAATACAACATAATGAGTGGACCTGTCAAATGAGACATGGAGACAGGGCAGACTGTAGCCTTTTGGGGGCCCTAAGAGAGATTTGTTTGAGCCCCCCACCTCACAGAAAAACATTTTAGTGGCCCCCTCTTGATGGTGGAGAGAAAAATGTATGTTTTAAAGTGAATTTTCTGCAATTCTACAAATTTTGCCAGGGGGCAATTTTTGTTTCTTTTTGACCATTTGAATGGAAAACATTCTGTTACCCAGAAATGATTTGAAATTAAGATAAGAAAAAAACTTCTTCATTGAACCTTTAAAGCAAGTTTTCTGCAGGTCTACACATTTTGCCATAGAGCGGAGAGAAAACTGCATTTTTATGAGGCAGAAATATTTTTTGTTGTTGCAGTTTTACAGATCATTTCATGCCATTCTACACATTCTGTAGTAATGTATGCCATGAAATTATGATATCTGAGTGAGAAAGACTAACAAAATCAATGGGCCCCCCTGGAGGTCAGGGCCCTGGGCACATGCCCTGCATGCCCAATCGGTATTCAGACATGATTACTACAAGTATACATAGTCTAGCCAGCTAACAACCAATCAAAAAATTGTTAGCTGACATGGCTAATTGAGTGACTGTGGGTGACTGACATAGGATAAACACTGTGGATGCAAATTGATTCTAGTCTATTCTACTATTCTTACCCTCAATACTAAGTTGAGACCATGGCTGAGTTCCGAAAATAATTATAACAATGTTTTCACCTAGACGTTAAACTGACGTCTGTGCCCAGTGGGTTGTCTGGCCGGAAAACAACTTCCGTCAATATTTCTCTCATTCTACCCACATCTACTCACCTCTCGCTCCGATTCTCTCCACATATTTCCCCTTTCTCTCTCTCTCTCGCCCCCCATCTTCCCTTTCCACCTCCTTCCTTTCTCTTTCTGGCGACACTGTCTATATCCTTCCTGCTGCTATCTCTTTCACTCCCTTTCTCTCTCTATTCATCTCCCCCTCACTCTCTGACATGCACCAACACACACAGTGCCCAGTGGACAGGAGTGCTGAGCTAAGCAGAGAGGTGTGGACAGGAGAGGTGAGGAGAGGAGGAAGGGAGAGAGCCGGAGGGATGGGTGGTGTTCCTCACCAGGAGGATAAAAGGAGGGTGGACCTTGGACTCCACAAGGACAGACCTTGTCAGCACCAGCCAGACAAAGTCATTGATCACGTGACCCCATTCATTCCTATGTGATGACTCAATAGAACATTGAAGCCAAATGGAGTTGGTTAAGAGGGCGTCTCATAGAGACAACATGATCAATTTGAGCTACTCCAGGAAGTGATGTTGCAGGCAAGCTCAGTGCTGTCCCCTCTCATTGTGTAACTCAAGTTGAAGGCCGACCGGGGTACTGCAGGCTACCATTAGCAAATACAGTAAATTATCCTGATAACTTCTTTGTCTGATTTTTTAATAGTCGCTTCAAGGACATATATCTGGTGTATTAGAATAAATGATTGGTAAAAAGTTTGCAATTTTTCCAGTCATTATAATGGGGATCCTGTTTTCTGTCTTGAACATCTGTGGCTTCAATACTAGGGAGCAGTCATTCTCCCCTGAAATGACCACATACACTACCAGTCAAAAGTCTGGACACAGCTACTCATTCCAGGGTTTTTCTTTATTTTTACTATTTTATACATTGTAGAATAATAGTGAAGACATCAAAACTATGAAATAACATTTCTGGAATCATGTAGTAACCAAAAACGTGTTAAACAAATAAAAATATATTTTTTTAGATTCTTCAAAGTAGCCACCCTTTGTCTTTATGACAGCTTGGCATTCTCTCAACCAGCTTCATGAGGAATACTTTTACAACAGTCTTGAAGGAGTTTCCCATATGCTGAGCTCTTGTTGGCTTTTTTCCCTTCACTCTGCAGTCCAACTCATCCCAAACCATTTCAATTAGGTTGAGGTCGGGTAATTGTGGAGGCCAGGTTATCTTATGCAGTACCATCGTTCTCCTTCTTGGTCAAATAGCCCTTACACAGCCTGGAGGTGTGTTTTGGGTCATTGTCCTCTTGAAAAACAAATGATTGTCCCACTAAGCGCAAACCAGATGGGATGGCGTATCTTCATGATGGTTAAGTGGGCCTTGAATTCTAAATAAATCACTGAGTGTCACCAGCAAAGCACCCTCACACCATTAAATCTCCTCCATGCTTCATGGTGGGATCCACACATGCAGAGATCATTCGTTCACCTACTCTGTGTCTCACAGCAGTTGTAACCAAACATCTCATATTTGGACTCATTAGACCAAAGGACAGATTTCCACCGGTCTAATGTCCATTGCTCATGTTTATTGGCCCAATCAAGTCTCTTCTTCTTATTGGTGTCCTTTAGTAGTGGTTTCTTTGCAGCAATTTGACCATGAAGGCCTGATCCACACAGTCTCCTCTGAACAGTTGTTGAGATGTGTCTGTTACTTGAACTCTGTGAAACATTTATTTGGGCTGTAATCTGAGGTGCAGTTAACTCTAATGAACTTATGCTCTGCAGCAAAGTTAACTCTGGGTCTTCCGGTCCTGTGGCGGTCCTTTTGAAACCCAGTTTCATCATAGATTTTGATTGTTTCTTCAAGTGCAATCTCAAAAACTTTCAAAGCTCTTGACATTTTCCAGATTGACTGAACTTCATGTCTTAAAGTAATGAAGGACTGTCATTTCTCTTTGCTTATTTGAGCTGTTCTTGCCATAATATGGACTTAGTCTTTTACCAAATAGGGATATCTTCTGTATACCACCCCTACCTTGTCACAACACAACTGATTGGCTGAAATGCATTAAGGAGGAAAGAAATTCCACAAATGAACTTTTAAGGCACACCTGATAATTGAAATGTATTCCAGGTGACTACCTCATGAAGCTGGTTGAGAGAATGCCAAGTGTGCTGTCACGATTGTTTACAAGGACGGACAAGGCACAGCATGATTAGAGTTCCACATATTTATTTAAGTGAAACTACACAAAACAACAAAGAATAAAAACGTGAAACCGCAGAGCACAATGCACTAACAAACAATATCCCACAAAGCAGGTGGGAACAAATGACACCTTAAGTATGATCCCCAATTAGAGACAACGATAATCAGCTGCCTCTAATTGGGAACCATACAAAATACACCAACTTAGAAATACCCCTAGTCACGCCCTAACCTAAAACACCATAGAGAACCCCAAGTGCTCTCTGTGGTCAGGGCGTGACAGTACCCCCCCCCCCCCCCCCCCCCCCCCCCCCCCAAAAGGTACGGACTCTGGCCGCAAAACCTGAAACCAGATGGGGAGGGTTAGGGGGGGGTGACTAGCGTCGGTGGCAGCTCTTGTGCGGGTCGTAGCCCCCGCCCAGAACACGGATCCGGCCATGGAGCCGGGCTGAACGAGGAGCCGGGCTGAACGAGGAGCCGGACTGAACGAGGAGCCGGGCTGAGCAAAGCTGTCGTCAAGGCAAAGGGTGGCTATTGGAAGAATCTCAAATCTAAAATAGTTTGATTTGTTTAACACTTTTTGGTTACTACATGATTCCATATTTTTTATTTCATAGTTTTGATGTCTTCACTATTATTCTACAATGTATAAAATAGTAAAAATAAAGAAAAACCCTGGAATGAGTAGGCGTGTCCAAACTTTTGACTGGTACTGTACATGCTTATGCATTTATTCACACACAGTCATATACAGTATATATGTTGTATTTGAACGTGTATGCGCCTACTGTACATAAATATGTTTGGAAATACACACATGAGCACACGCATGGGCGCGCACACACACACACACACACACACACACACACACACACACACACACACACACACACACACACACACACACACACACACACACACACACACACACACACACACACCACCCCGCCTCTAGGCCACCTGGGTAATATTGCCATACCCGTCCCACCCCTTTACACCTCATTTACCCTCACCCTATCCCACTCCCCTCCCCTCACATAATCCCACTTCCCTCACCTCATCTCACCACCCTCACCCCATTCCTCCACTCACACCCCAGAGGGGGGCTAATTGGTCTGTGTGATCTCCTTTTTTCCACCTCTGACCCCCTGATGCTAGAATGACAATCCTCCTCCACCCCTAACAACCCCCTCCACCCCCAACGCTTCGCCCCAATTAGGTGGGTCCTGTTTCCCCTCTCCAGTTACAGATGAGAGGTCACGGGGGTTGGAGGACCCACATGTTAGTTTTCCCTCTCTGGGTCCAGTGAAGCATGGAAAGTAACTGGACAACATAAACAGCTTTAGCAGTGAGGATATCAAAGGTTAAACAGAAAGTAGTGTTGACTTAACATAGAAAGTAGTGTTGACTTAAAATAGAAAGTAGTATTGACTTAACATAGAAAGTAGTATTGACTTAACATAGAAAGTAGTATTGACTTAAAATAGAAAGTAGTATTGACTTAACATAGAAAGTAGTGTTGATTTAAAATAGAAAGTAGTATTGACTTAAAATAGAAAGTAGTATTGACTTTGAGGAAAATAGTGACAGGTGGAAAAGCAGGAAGGGGTGAGGAGAAAGAACACATTCCAGAGAGAGGTACAGGAATGTAGGGAAACAGCAAAAGGGCAAAAGGAATAATGAGAATGTGTTAGAGAGCAAAAACGGGAGAACAGTGAGGAAGAGAGAGTGAGAGAGAGGATGCAGCTTAAGCCCCTTTAACAGATATATCAACAAATAGGCGAGGGCACTAGAACAGTCTGCAGCACTCTACGAGAATCTGAAGTCAAATGTCTACTGTTTGCTGATGATCTGGTGCTTCTGTCACCAACCAAGGAGGGCCTACAGCAGCATCTAGATCTTCTGCACAGATTCTGGCAGACCTTGGCCCTGACAGTAAATCTCAGTAAGACAAAAATAATGGTGTTCCAAAAAAGGTCCAGTTGCCAGGACCACAAATACAAATTCCATCTAGACACCATTGCCCTAGAGCACACAAAAAAACTATACATGCCTCGGCCTAAACATCAGCGTCACTGGTAACTTCCACGAAGTTGTGAACGAGCTGACAGACAAGGCAAGAAGGGCCTTCTATGCAATCAAAAGGAACATACAATTTGACATACAAATTAGGATCTGGCTAAAAATACTTGAATCAGTTATAGAACCCATTGCCCTTTATGGTTGTGGGGTCTGGGGTCCGCTCACCAACCACTAATTCACAAAATGGGATAAACAACAAATTGAGACTCTGCATGCATAATTCTGCAAAAAATATCCCCAGTGTACAACGTAAAACACCAAATAATGCATGCAGAGCAGAATTATAGTCCAAGCTGGTCCTGGGACAGCAACACAATTAGACCCAACCAAATCATGAGAAAACAAAAAGACACATTGGAAAGAATTACAAAGAAACAGAGCCAACTAGAATTCTATTTGGCCCTAACCAGAGAGTACACAATGTCAGAATACCTGACCACTGTGACTGACCCAAATTTAAGGAAAACTTTGACTATGTCCAGACTCAGTGAGCATAGCCTTGCTATTGAGAAGGCAGACCTGGCTCTCAAGAGAAGACAGGCTATGTGCACACTGCCCACAAAATGAGGTGGAAACTGAGCTGCACTCCCTAACCTCCTGTCAAATGTATGATCATATTAGAGCCACCTATTTCCCTCAGATTACACATATCCAAAGAAACCTAATTTTGATAAACTCCCATATCTACTGGGTGAAATATCACAGTGTGCCATCACAGCAGCATTATTTGTGAACTGTTGCCACAAGAAAAGGTCAACCAGTGAAGAACAAACACCATTATAAATACAACCCATATTTATGTGTACTTATTTCCCCTTTTGTTCTTGAACCATTTGCACATCGTTACCACACTGTATATAGACTTAATGACATTCGAATGTCTTTATTATTTTGGAACTTCTGTGAGTGTAATGTTTACTGTTAATTTTTATTGTCTATTTCACTGTTGTTTCTGATGTTAACATGTTTCCAATGCCTTGAATTGAATTGAGAGGGAGATAGATAGCGATAAAGCTTTGTGCTCACTGAGTTGAAACCAATGGGACACACAGATGAAGAGTGACAGGGAGATGGAGAGTTTTAGAAGGAGGGACCACTGTTCATATGGCACAGCTAGAGAGCACGAGACAGACAGGAGGAGAGCGTACAGACAGAAAGCGATAAAGCTTTGCTCACTGAGCAAACAGACAGAAAGCGATAAAGCTTTGCTCACTGAGCAGAAAGTCTTTCCCCTAACCTCCCCATAATAAAACCACAATCTCAGAGTCTTAACCCAGTGAATCAAGGTGTTATAGGGGCTCTCCTCTCCATATGGTGGTGTGTTTCGTCAACTAGCTAATGGAGAGCAGATGTGGAGGTATTTCACAAGTGTGGCTTCGGAAAACATTCCTGCACATAAATCCAATTAACTTAAAAACTGGACACAGGCAGGCGACCGCCCGCTCCAAATCCAGTTGACTTAGGTAATGTAGTTAGAAGGATGAACAACAGAGGATGGAAAGATATGGACAGTCTGCGTTGTGCCTACGTCAAGGCTAAAGGCTAACTGTTTTAGCACGCTGAAGCTGAGGTAAGCTAAAGTAAACTGCCGTGGTTATTCACACGCGTCACTGTTTTGGTTTATCTGGAAGTTGTCAAAGCATGAGACAGACACATTTGTAGCTGGTGGTCACTTGAGTTGTAAAACCCAGGGTGTTGAACACATGCTGGCTGACTAAACGAGGGTGAGCATCCTTTTCTCTTGGGGCAGCAGAAAGTCTGGATGAAGATCCAATACTTTACCTCTAATCACAGATCTAGTTTAAGATCACCCAAACCCTAACACCTATATTGAACACAAAAATCTGACCATGGACCAGTAGTTATGGGCAACGTCTACCAACAATGCAAGGCTAAGCTGGGAGACCATCACTGGGATAAAACAGCTCTTAGTTGGTGTGGCCGCAGCTGCAAGGTTGTCTGGCACCTCATTCACTGCTAACTGGCTCCACGTGTGTAGGGGGACAAGCCTAAATAAATTAGCCTCCCATTCCCCCCCTGCCACCATAGACCCACATCCACGCCTGCCCTTGGCGCAAGGCCCTTTTAGTGGCACAGCGGGACTGCTGTGGTCTTGTGTGGCTTTATTAACTGGGTTGGTGCATGGAGAGGTGAGATTGGGGAGGGGAGATTGGGGAGGGGGACAGGGAGGAGAGAGTCCCACCAGGTGCTAATAGATTTCCTGCAGCTTTGAAACGTTTGTTTGTGTGGGTCCCCTGGAATGGCGTAGGGTTTCATCTGTGGCAAATTACCTGGACCAGGGTTTGACCTCCCTGCAACACTCCTGGCCCAGACACACACTCCTGGACTGACACACACACCCGGACAGATGTGAAAACACACACCCAGAAATACACGCCTACACACCTTTCCTCTATTCCTTAACTCCGCCCACCCTCAGCCACCCACCCTCAAAAGACATACACAAAAAAAATGCAACTCTCTCCACACGCATGTCTGTACACCTCCTGCTAACCAAACAAACACATTAACACCTGATGTGCAAACAGTCACGTTTCAAAACTAGCCAACCTGGTGAGAGCTGCTGTGAGGGAGGCAGACTTGCGTGTGTTTGTTTCCCTCCCCTCATGTGTGTGTGAGTCTGTGTCTGTAAGTCTTTGTGTGTGAGTCTTTGTGTGTGAGTGTGTGTGTGTGAGTCTGTGGGGTTTTTGGTTGTGTGAGGGGTCCAGGCAGGGGGGGGGGGGGGGGGGGGGTCTGGCATTGGGACTGTGTGTATGAGTCAGAGCACTAAGTGACCTAAAGCAGGGGAGACAGTGTGTGTGTGTGGCATCTTCTCTCCAAAACAAGCAGCTGTGGGCCCTCTCTGGGAGTCACACACACAAACATGGTAGACAGGGCTATCGTGTCAGAAGATGTTTATCTGAATGAGCAGGCAGCTCCCTGTATGCCCCAGTCTCTGCCTCTTCATCACAGGCACGTTATTACGTTCTACGCCCCCAGAACTGCTGCAACTCAGCCCAATTCACAGTCACACACACCTGGCCCTCACAGCTGAGGAAATAACTCACTCCGCTTGATCACAAAGATGTCTGGATGTCTGTTCTTTGTCTGCCTGTGTTATGTCAGTGTCTAAGTCCTAGATGCATGCAGATCAAGCGTTAACCTGCGATAGCCGACACCCGCATCGCTGTTGTTTTGGCGGTGTACAAGCTGTCACTGCGTTAGAACGGTCAAATCGGTGAGAAGCTGCTCTTGTGGTTATTGTCAAGAAGCCACACCCGTCCCACTCGCGTTAGAAGTTCACAACGACAAAGTGTAGGCTATATAGAAATAATGACACTCAAATTGAAAATCATTAAACAAAAAATGATTTCTATCAGCCTAATGGAGCTGTAATTAAATCTCACATTCCAGTGGTTGAACTTGTAAACAAGGCTGCATGTCATTTCTCTTAATGCGACTCTGTGCAGCCAATGGCCGTGTCCGCTTTAGGTATAATGTCGGGTATTTTGTAATATATACTGTACATAATCTGTCTGTCTTTTCTATTGGTCTTGTTTGTCTTCTGCCTGTATGATTGTCCATCCATCCTTCAATCCCGACATCCACCCAGCCACCTACCCACCCACCCAGCCACCTACCCACCCACCCAGCCACCTACCCATCCACCCAGCCACCTACCCACCCAGACACCTACCCACCCACCCAGACACCTACCCACCCACCCAGCCACCTACCCACCCACCCAGCCACCTACCCACCAGTGGAGGCTGCTGACGGGAGAAAGGATCTAAATAATGACCGGAACAGAGCAAATGGAACAGCATCAAACACATGGAAACCATGGAAACCATGTGTTTGATGTATTTGATACCAATCCACTGATCCCGCTCTAGTCGTTACCAACAGCCTGTTCTCCCCAATTAAGGTGCCACCAACCTCCTGTGCCACCCACCCATCCATCTCTCTCTGTTTACCCATCCACATAGTAAAGGTATATGATTGTGTCTTGCTGTTTATCAGTGGTTCAGCAGTTTAACACACATATCAGACTCTTTCACAACACAATGGGTATTTCCCCTTTCCTTTACGTCTGTACACAAACCACTTCTTCTTTCCTGGTCTCTATGACCGGCTGGCCTCCAGTCATTATTCCAGCTAAGAGAGTTGACGTGCGAGCGCCAGTCACGCCGGTGGTTTTGTCAGTGTAATGAGAACCACATCAAACTATCAGCGCTGGTCATGCTGCTCAATGAGGCGGTACTGGGCCAGGCTGGACCACATCTGCCTGGGGGTACGATACATTAGGGAGGGCGATTCACTTTCACGACGGCCAGAACATGAAAGGAACATGAAAAGGGAGTGCTACCAGACTACAGCAATTTACAGCCAAGAGTGTGCTGAAACAACCAGCAGACGAGTCACCCAGCGAGTTAGTGACAGCTGAAGGTAGAACTACTTCAGTGCAGAGATCGGGGAGTGGTTGCACAGGTGGAGGGGAGTTTGGATTGGAAGTCATATTGGAGGGAAGGTGGGGGGCTGCACCAAGGGGGATGGGGGGCTTGTGGTTACCACCAAACACACACCGCACGCCACAAAACTTCTAAACACTAACTAAAGCACATGGCCCTTGGCAGGTTACCTACTGTGGAAGGTGGCCCGAAATAAGGGGCTGCTACAAAGCATCTGTGCCCTATAGCTTAAAACATGACTTGTAATCATTATAGGTAAATATAACTGGTCTCCAATTCTGTGGCTAACTCGGAGGCCCACTTCCATAAACAGAAGTATTCTGGCATGGATATGATGTCCTCAAGGTTTCTCCCTGTCAGTGGTGGCAGGTACTAGGGCTGTTACGTGACCGTATTACCACCACACCGGCGGTCACGAGTCATGATGGCAGTCAAATTCCACGTGACCGCATCGTCACTGTCATTAGGCTTCTCCCAGCTCTATAGCCGCTGATGGATATTAGTAGCCTACCAAACTTACTAACTGCCTGGTACCCAGCACTCTATTGTCCCTCTAATCACTCTGACATCAATGCAAATTTAATTAAAAATCTAATCAAACAATTCATGGGAGCCCATGAGCTCACATTACGCAACATTTCTATAGGCTATACATTTTGAGTGAGAAAACAGTGTGAGGGACTCGATTATAAAGAGGATACCATCAGCTTTCTATAGGCTAGAACTACTATATTTATTAACTTTCCTAATATTAAACACATTGCTTTGCTTTACAACAGGAGTATAGCCTACCTGGCTGGCATGAAAATGAACCACGGGAAAAGCATCCTCCATTCGCTATTTGTAGGTTGTGTGTGGAAGCCAGGAGATGCTAAATGTGTTTATGTTAATTAACAGTCAATTACCGTGAGAACGGCAGTTATTTGCTTGAAAATCACAGACTGACAAAATGTTATGACCGCCACAGCCCTAGCTGGTATCTCTTTAAATCGGAGGACAGGCTCAATGGATGGAATGGAATAAATGGAATGGTATTAATACCATTTCAGCCATTCCATTCCAGTCATTTCTATGAGCCTTCCTCCTCTTACCAGCCTCCACTGTATTCAATAGGCAGTGCCTGTTCTAAAAAGGCTGCCTGGCCCCTGTATGCTACCCCAATGGGCCCCCTGACGCAGGAACCCTGTGTAAACGTTTACTGTAATCTTCTCTCTTTTCCATGTCATCTAATCTCTAATGATGACTGGAAGAGTGAGCTGCGGAGCTGCGAGCTGGAGACCAAGGACCTTGAGGTCACTGGCCAGCTACAGTACATGAGAGAGGTGCTGTATTAACAGACCCTGGGAAAAACAAACAATCTAAATATAAACGTCTCAGCTGTCCTAAATTGGGGTCCCAATCCCCATTCCCGTTCAAATCTCATAGGATTAAGATGTTGACCACCGTCACAAGACCGTAATGGCCGTCCCGACAAAAGGCAAGTGAAACCTGCTTACGAGGCCTTTAGAAAAGGAAATCCAAAGCTATGTCAAGTCAGGAGATCTGCAAACAAATACGGTTCTATAGAAACACAATGGACTTCAATAGGGATGTTGAAGTTGCACTGAAGTTGCACTGAGAAGCCTGGAGACTCAGAGTTTTGAAATGGGCTCAACCAAAATCTCATCAAAGTCTAGGTGGTCTGATCTTTTCTGTCTTTTGTTGGTTGAGGTTTAGAATGTTGCTTTTCCTGCAGCTCTCGACAGCTTCCCACAAAGCTGTTCTCTCATCATCTATCCCCACTGGACCACATGTATCTTCATGTAACTCTGTGTTAGTTTTGGGGGCTCAGTAGGTTTTCACTGTGGGTACTTAAGTCTTTGGTTGTGTCCATGTCATCACCATCAACACATATAGTTTAACACATTTCTCAATTATAGACATATTTCAAATGACATAGTCTTAAACGATTGACCATATCCCCATAAGCCAGTGTTACAGTTATTAAGAGTGAATGTTAAGGTGAATGCATTAGCTCATTCTAAAGGGATTACGTAACAGCCTATCAGCATGTAAATATTGTGGCAACATTCATTCTCACCAGTGAAGTGCAACTAATAGACTCCATTTAAACAGTGCATTAGGGTTAACTCACCTAAACCACCACCAATGTGCAGTTCCACCATCTCTGTGATGCTTGGCGTCCATTTTGTATCTGTATTTCTGTTCACTAGTAATGAAATACATGTATTTATGCGAAC
Organism: Oncorhynchus mykiss; assembly: GCF_013265735.2. Taxonomy (NCBI): domain Eukaryota; kingdom Metazoa; phylum Chordata; class Actinopteri; order Salmoniformes; family Salmonidae; genus Oncorhynchus; species Oncorhynchus mykiss. The sequence goes on from NC_048579.1 coordinate 64,476,787, forward strand.
ATATCGTGGTGCATCCAGTGACTGCAGTTTCCGTCAGATGTGGATCAACACAAAGCTGCAAGCCGAAACTCGGATAACAATCAAAACACAACATGACTGAGCCAGAACATAAACAGGAGGGGCCATCTTGGAAACCAGACACAGAAAGCAGAGCCTCTGGCACCGAGTATTTAGTGTCATGTCGAGGTGACCAGAGGTGTCATGGCCATATATTTTTGTTGTTGTTTCCCTCTGATATTACTAGCCACAATTTTAGGAAGTTTTCTTTAGTTACCCCATATAGGTACCCAATCTCCTAAACTCATAATTTGCTAATCAGATGCCATTTCAGGCTATCAATCAAGTTAGAGTAGCTAGCTTGTGTAACTACAGGTAACTGCCAAAATAAAGGCAACACTAACATAACGTGTCTTAATAGGGTGTTGGGCCACCACAGGCCAGAACAGCTTCAATGTGCCTTGTCATAGATTCTACAAGTGTCTGGAACTCTATTGGAGGGATGCGACACCATTCTTCCAAGAGAAATTCCATCGTCTAGTGTTTTGATGTTGGTGAAAAATGCTGTCTCAGGCACAGCTCCAGAATCTCCCATAAGTGTTCAAGTGTGTTGAAATCTGATAACTGAGACACTGATGACATATGGCTTACATCGTTTTCATGCTCATCAAACCGTTCAGTGACCACTCGTGCCCTGTGGATGGTAGCCAAAATGATGGCCTGCCCAGCCTTTTTATACATGACCGTATGCATAATGATATGTTAATTGATTAATTAACTTTCGATATACTTTGTATCCCTCATTTACTCAAGCATTTCCATTATTTTGGTAGTTACCTGTATTATAGCTGGCCTGCCTGCTGGCAAGGTTGGTAGAATTTATAAAAGCAAGCAATAACTAAATGTACTGAATAAGACTCACATTCCTTTCATTATTTTATCCAGATCTTAGCAGAGAGGTTTTTTATTTTGTTTCTTTAAAAAAAGAACCACCGGCAGGAGGATACAGACCACTCATCCATATCTGGCTTAGAAAACACTTTCTGAAGAATCTCTATTGGTGAAGTGGAGTCCAAATAGAAGTAGAAAACCCCTGACATGCAGAGGCAGCATACCCAGAAGCAAGTTTTGGTAACACTTACTCATCCAGCTGTAATGCTTTATAACTTTGTATAAGCACATGTGAACCGTATCTTATAACAAGGCTTATAATATGTCTCTCTATATCAGGAGTCGGTAATAGGCTGCCCCGCAGGCCAAAACCGTCCCGCAGGGTTTAGTTTTGGGTCAAAAAAGACTAAAATCACCAGGAATTCAGCTAAACATTTGTTTAATTTAGAAAATGTATTCCCATATATTCCCACAAAAGAGATGTACAGTGGGGCAAAAAAGTATTTAGTCAGCCACCAATTGTGTAAGTTCTCCAACTTAAAAAGATGAGAGAGGCCTGTAATTTTCATCATAGGTACACTTCAACTATGACAGACAAAATTAGGGAATAAAATGCCGAAAATCACATTGTAGGATTTTTAATGAATTTATTTGCAAATTATGGTGGAAAATAAGTATTTGGTCACCTACAAACAAGCAAGATTTCTGGCTCTCACAGACCTGTAACTTCTTCTTTAATAGGATCCTCTGTCCTCCACTCGTTACCTGTATTAATGGCACCTGTTTGAACTTGTTATCAGTATAAAAGACACCTGTCCACAACCTCAAACAGTCACACTCCAAACTCCACTATGGCCAAGACCAAAGAGCTGTCAAAGGACACCAGAAACAAAATTGTAGACCTGCATCAGGCTGGGAAGACTGAATCTGCAATAGGTAAGCAGCTTGGTTTGAAGAAATCAACTGTGGGAGCAATTATTAGGAAATGGAAGACATACAAGACCACTGATAATCTCCCTCGATCTGGGGCTCCACGCAAGATCTCACCCCGGGGGGTCAAAATGATCACAAGAACGGTGAGCAAAAATCCCAGAACCACACGGGGGGACCTAGTGAATGACCTGCAGAGAGCTGGGACCAAAGTACCAAAGCCTACCATCAGTAACACACTACGCCGCCAGGGACTCAAATCCTGCAGTGCCAGACGTGTCCCCCTGCTTAAGTCAGTACATGTCCAGGCCCGTCTGAAGTTTGCTAGAGTGCATTTGGATGATCCAGAAGAAGATTGGGAGAATGTTATATGGTCAGATGAAACCAAAATATAACTTTTTGGTTGCATCCAAAGAACACCATACCTACTGTGAAGCATGGGGGTGGAAACATGATTTTGGGGCTGTTTTTCTGCAAAGGGACCAGGACGACTGATACGTGTAAAGGAAATAATGAATAGGCCATGTATCGTGAGATTTTGAGTGAAAACCTCCTTCCATCAGCAAGGGCATTGAAGATGAAACGTGGCTGGGTCTTTCAGCATGACAATGATCCCAAACATACCGCCCGGGCATCGAAGGAGTGGCTTCGTAAGAAGCATTTCAAGGTCCTGGAGTGGCCTAGCCAGTCTCCAGATCTCAACCCCATAGAAAATCTTTGGAGGGAGTTGAAAGTCCGAGTTGCCCAGCAACAGCCCCAAAACATCACTGCTCTAGAGGAGATCTGCATGGAGGAATGGGCCAAAATACCAGCAACAGTGTGTGGAAACCTTGTGAAGACTGACAGAAAACGTTTGACCTCTGTCATTGCCAACAAAGGGTATATAACAAAGTATTGAGATAAACTTTTGTTTTATTGACCAAATACTTATTTTCCACCATAATTTGCAAATAAATAAATAAAAAATCCTACAATGTCAATTTCTGGATTTTCTTTCTCATTTTGTCTGGCATAGTTGAAGTGTACCTATGATGAAAATTACTGGCCTCTCTCATATTTTTAAGTGGGAGAACTTGCACAATTGGTGGCTGACTAAATACTTTTTTGCCCCACTGTATGTGATCGTGTCTCAATGTAATCCTGGCATGAAATTATTATTTTAAAAAATAACCTTTTTTGGGGGCTTAGTTGTGGTCAATTTGCAGGGTACAAGTTAGTATAATTATGTTCTGACTCTCCGACCATCTGCTCTGACAAAAATGGACTGGGGCTGTATCTATTTGCCTACCCCTGCTCTATAAGTTACATTTTCAACGGTCTTAAACTGACATTATAAAAGGGCTCATACATGCTCATAACAAGTCCTACAATGCATTATAATGCATTATAACCGGGTGATTTAGGTTAAGTGTTACCCATTTTTTTAGCAAGGTACACAAGCATATATTTATTAAAACATATTCCAGAGAAAGAGTAGAGACTGCAGACTGAGCATGCAGTCTAGTTTGAAATATAGGTCAAGGGATTGGATGTGTCACGTGTCAAAAGGTCAGCCAAAATGTGAAGTGATATGCCCAATGAACGTTTGCCAACAAACCTTATGGGACTCTGCTCAGCTCTACCATTTGCTGATGAAAGCTATGACATTTCACTGCTGAGTTTGACCTTCACTACGCCCTACTACAGACTCTATACAATGTTTATGGTTTTTCTTTGTAGTTTATGATATTATTACAAGTTCTTACAAAGAGATAGTGAGGGAACGACTGAGCCGTTCCATAGTGCTTTGGTCGTAATTGTTATGGTCAATTTCCTGCTTGGGGTCTGTAAAATATGTAATTTCATATTATTGCTCTCTGCTTAGTCATTTCCACAGCTGTGCTACCAGTAATAAAGACTGTTTTATTAATCATAAATACTAAAAGGCATTGTAATTGGACTCATTAAAACGTCCCTTAGCACCAGAGAGACTTACGCGTTCCTTCTTGGGGCCTGCAGTATATCATACAGTATAAGGGACAATTTTAACGTTGATCGTAAGGGGTAAAATGAGCATGTAGTCTGTCTTTGGGGGGCTGTGAAGGAGTATGTGGCTATGGATGTAGACTTGACAGCAGCTGGTTTCAGGTTCAAGTCTGAGAAGGATCTCTGCTACCGACTAAATCAATTTACATTCGATAAACATACTGTCGGAGAAGGGGGAATTACACTGTACATGAAAAAGCTCTCTTTATTAATAAGTGCATCTTCATACAGTTGAAGTCGGAAGTTTACATATACTTATGTTGGAGTAATTAAAACTCGCTTTTCAACCTCGAGGCTTGCAAGCCGAAGAACACCATCCCAACCGTGAAGCACGGGGGTGGCAGCGTCATGTTGTGTGGGGCTTTTTCTGCAGGAGGGACTGGTGCACTTCACAAAATAGATGGTATCATGAGGAAGGAAAATTATGTGGATATATTGAAGCAACATCTCAAGACATCAGTCAGGAAGTTAAAGCTTGGTCGCAAATGTGTCTTCCAAATGGACAATGACCCCAAGCATACTTCCAAAGTTGTGGCAAAATGGCTTAAGGACAATAGCCATCACAAAGCCCTGACCTCAATCTCATAGAGAATTTGTGGGCAGAACTGAAAAAACATGTACGAGCAAGGAGGCCTACAAACCTGACTCAGTTACACCAGCTCTGTTCAAGAGGAAGGGGCCAAAATTCACACAACTTATTGTGGGAATCTTGTGGAAGGCTACCTGAAACTTTTGACTCAAGTTAAACAGTTTAAAGGCAATGCTACCAAATACTAATTCCGTTTATTGTAAACTTCTGACCCACTGGGAATGTGATGAAAGAAATAAAAGCTGAAATAAAATCACTCTCTCTACTATTATTCGGACATTTCCCATTCTTAAAATAAAGTGGTGATCCTAACTGATCTAATACAGGGAATTATTACTAGGATTAAATGTCAGGAATTGTGAAAAACTGAGTTTAAATGTATTTGGCTTATGTGTATGTAAACTTCCAATTTCAACTGTAAATGTGTCCGTTAAGCAAATTCAGTGTCATAACCACAGAGAGATATAGATATTCTTCACTTTCACTTCCTGGATGTTGTTGTTGGCCCGGCCTCAATTCTCATCGCTGATTGGCCGGTGGGAGTCACTGGGGGACACTGGGATAGCAGACTGCAGCTTCTTTCAGTTTCTCACACACATTGTGGGGAAAAGTGGGAAATGTGTTTTGGCAACGTTACAGTAACAGTAAGTCAATCTGGGTTGGGGAGGAAAGGGCCCAGAACTGCAAGAGGACACCATTCAATAGCTAATGAGAAAGTTTTATTCTGAATATACTGTATTTGCACATGAATAAGCATTTTCCAGGATTATAAACATTACTATTTTCTTTCTTTCGTCCGAGAATAATAACAGTATCGTACAAATTTATACATGACTGATTCAGGTGAATCAAGTTCCACAAAAGTGTAACATCTTAAAAGCACAATCAAGGGAGATTGACGCGGAGGCCCACCAATAGCCTGTCAAAAAGGAGTCTGACAAGGGGAGATTAGTGGACATGTCCACCAATGGTCTGCCATGAAAACGCTGGCAGAGAAAGATTGGGGGGCGGTCCCACCAATAGCCTGACATAGTGTTGTAGGCATGGAACACTCCCCTTAAAACACACTGAGAGTTCATGATAACAAAAAAAGAGTCCAGAAAAAGCATAACCCACACAATCCACACAGAGAGCACCACAGCATCAAAAAACACATCCAATCACTCTGCTAATATGTTATTCCTGAGGTGACAGCATCTGATTTTAGCCCTTAGAGTGGCATGAAATAACCAGACACCATTTCCCAAGGGTCTAGTCTGGTCTTGAATGTGACAACCTGTGACAGAGGAAAAGATATGTATTGTCACATACACCGGAGAGCTGCAGTGAATTGTGTCGTTTTACAGGGTCAGCCATAGTAGTACAGCGCCCCTGGAGCAAATTAGGGTTAAGTGCCTTGCTCAAGGGCAAATTGACCGATTTTTCACCTTGTCGGCTCGTGCATTCGAACCAGTGACATTTCGGTTACTGGCCCAATGCTGTAACCGCTAGGCCACTGCGCTCACTCAGACCAGGGCGGTACCAAATGCTGTCTCCTCAAGAGAAAGGCAGTAGAAGCTGTATCGTTATCATATCATAAACAGACACCCAACAAACCCACAGTATTATGCTTCCCATCCCAACAATACACACCAAAGCAGGAGAAGAAAGAGGGTACTTTATCTCATTGCCTGCCACTGATACAGTATCATGGCATTATCATGCAACACAGGGAAAATAGATGAGATTTGCACTTATTCAATCCTAAACGTTGCATAAACGTTAGTAATAGGTTTCCCGGTAAACAGAGAAAGAGAGTCCTATGGCACTTGATATTCTTGAATGTTCTTAGATATTGAGGGTCTTAAATACAGGATGTTAGTTAGTTTCCCCACAGAACATTGAAACAACCAATACGGGACCCTAAATGTCACCTCAGACCACTCGTATAGTTTCGGACATGACAGCAGTCCGCCTTTGGTGATGGTACTCGAGTTTCGCCACATAACATATTGGCAAATAATCATAGCTTAAGACTGGGATCATAACAAAAGTCCCCTTCCTCTTCAGTGTTTCAGAGAAATGGAAAAAGTCCAGATGGATTTTATTCTGGTTGACGTAAGAACGCTTTGTAATTATAATTTAAGCAATGATAATGAGGTGTGGGAGAAGTATTTGAATGGCACTAGAGACCACACAGCGTAATCATGTAGTTTCCCAACTCTACACTGAATAGACTATGTGGTTTCCTGAGTCCATATGCCTCTGTTTTCAAAGGAAACAATGCGTGAATGTTTCTGACATTACCCCAAGGCTCCTTTAAAGTCCCTGTTTTGGCAGTTGTTTGCATTTTCATCTACAGCAATTAATTCAATGAAGTATTACTAATACTAGTCTTAAGCAAGTTATCGGAAACTATGATTGTCAATTGTTATCGAATCGATTGTCTGAAATGATCTTGTTTAGTGCTTAAGAGGTCAATTCAGTGCCAGGAACTCCTCTATATTTTCTCTACAACAGATCAGTGACACTAAATCGACCATCAGATCACGTCCCAGTCGAACAAGCTGAATTGCATCACAAAGAAACAAATGTTTTTTTAAAGCACAGCATGTCTACCATGTCCCTCTTGTGAACCATGTTCAAAAATTAAACGAATACAATCCATTTAGAGAGGAATTGTTGATATTCTGACATGATAATAAAACCGTTTTTCCACAACGCTGAATAAAGAAACTTAACCTTATGTCTCTTTCACTCAAAGTTATTCCACTGCATCGTTTGGCCAGGATGATTGACGGGTCCAGATTTGGTCCTGAATAAAACGAGGCACATTTCTGTTATTTCTCATGTAGTATGTTGGTAGCTGTTCTTGTGGGGAAATGAGTTAGCAGGTGTATACCATAGTATAGTACACTCAGAAAGACAGTATCCTATTGTCAATCTGTCTTGAATCTCTAATTCATAAAGTTATTAAAGTACCAGAACCACAAGGCACACAAAAACTAAGAAAGTACAACAGGACTGATATCCACACTGATATGAATGAATTTAGATTGGAGTGTATTGATAGACATTTCCAATAGGTCTTAAAGCAATTTACGTTTTGAGGGGGAAATTCACTTTGCAACGAGGTGCAATGGTTTTTGATTTGGGGAAATGTTCTCTTCAATAGCGGGCAGAACATTGTGAGAAAGACAGATCCTTGAAGTTGCAAGTCACGTATTCAACGATACTTAAATCAAGAAGTGAGACATGAGCAAGCACAAATAAACTGTCATGTACCAAGTCTACATTTCCTACATCCCTCCTACTCTTTCTCTTCATTTTATATCCATTGCATTGACGCATTGAAATCAATCAAAAAATAATGGCATTAAAGCCAACATTACACACTAGCATGCAGCTATGCCCTTCATCCTAATAAAAAACAAAAACAAACTTATATATTCAAATAAATACCAAACACATCAAGTTTCCTTCAGGTCAGTAGCCACACAGTCAAATAAATAAAGCTAAAGGGTTTGTCTGACTAAGAATCAACATGGCACTAGAGATTAGACCAATGAGTGCACTAGAGGCCAGCCGGGGTGCCCTGATTGGTCAATTGCTCTTTGGCAATGATGGTTAGTTCAGAGGGACCAGATACCAAGATGGTAGGACCCGACATTGACCATTTGTGGTCAAGGTTGAGGGAGAAGTGGTTGACCGCAAACAGAAAGGGATCAATCACTTCAAACAGGAGATAGTAAGTGGGGGCAAAAGGGTTCATATGTGACCACATGTATGTGAATGAATATGATCGTTGTACACCACATCTATACAAGGACAGCAGCGTGAATGTAAATGTGTTGCTACTTTTAAATGGGAGTTGAAACGAACAGAATAATGCCAACAGCACCCCAGTGTAAAATAAAAAACATTCTGATTTCTGACTTCCTATTAAACAACTTATTGCAACTTGAACAAAACAAACACACATTTCAATACTGAGTAACAAGCCACTGCAAAAGGTTTAGAAATAAATAAATAACTTTGTGACAAACACAACGGGACTGTTGCGAAGGGCAGCACTGTTTCTGGCAGTGTTGAATACAAATCAACGGGGATCTCTTTTAGAACATCACAAAAAACCCCAAAAACCTAAAAGGAACCCAAAATGAAGAGGCAGTCCTTTCACTTTCCCCCTGGCACTGTAAGGCAGTCCAACCTGTAGCATTCGCAGGGTTGTCATCGTCGAGCCAAACAAAGGTCAAAGTTCACCACTCAATCACCTCGATCTCCCTAGCTCAGATGGCTGGAAGCTCAGATGGCTGGAGGGGAAAAGCCAGGGGTCAGGGGTCAGGGATGAAAGTTCTCGCTTAGAATTTATTTTACATCCCGCCGATGTTAACTTTCCTCACTTTCTCCCACCCCTGGGTGAAGAAATGTAACGAAACCCTTAAAAAACGCAAATATCCCAAAAGAAGATCTGTCAGGAAGTGGTTTCAGATGTTTTTTTGTTTTAGCGTTCGGCGTTTTGAGGCGGCGTTGCATGCCGGTTGCCGGGGGCAACCGAGGTCTTCAGAGGTCACGAGGGGACGGCGTGGTGAGTTGAGCCGGCCAGGAGCCAGAGCAGGGCCAGCTGCAGCGCCACCATGGCCAACAGGGACGGGCTCAGAGCGGACGCCCCACCACAGTCAAAGTCCTCCTCCTGTGACCACGGCAACAAGAGGGGAGGAGGAAGGTGGCAGGGAGGAAGGTGGCAGGGGGACAAGTTAGTGACAGACACAACCCTGCTGACTAAAAGATAATTGGTTCAGTAGGGGTACAACAGCCCAGTATGTCTTACATATTCATAAAGCTACTGTATGTTTGATGACATAATAGCAAGGTATAATGGTACTAGACTGCATATCCACATTGAATAGAGATTGGGGTATGTATGGAATAATTGTAATCTGAGTATGGAATAATCCATGTCGGATTCTCTGATGTCTGATAATCTGTACAGCTCTATAGAGTGGAGCGTAATAACAAAACATTTTCAGACATGTATCATTTTCTACATCATAAAATAAATAAGAATTTGTTAGTTAAATTAGGAAGCAAGGGCCTGCGTTAGCTAGCATCTAGATTAGTAAACACGTCAGTAGACAAACAGACCGATAAAGAGAGATGGAAAGAAATACATAGTATGATACAGAGAAAAAGAGAGAGAGAGAGAGAAAAAGAGAGAGAGAGAGAGAGAGAGAGAGCGAGAGAGAGAGAGAGAGAGAGAGAGAGAGAGAGAGAGAGAGAGAGAGAGAGAGAGAGAGTGCTTGATGGGACTGACCCGAGACAGCACATGAACAGTGGCGGCAGTAACATGAGCAGAGAGGAGGCCAATGGAGAGCCTGCGCTCGTCGGGCACATGTGCTCATCCTAACCATCAACAGCCAATCAAAGAGCAGGAAAGAAACAGAAACAGAGAGAAAGAGAAAGTCATGCAGCAAACATTCCACAGTTAGCAGTTAGAAAGTCCATGTGCAAAGTGAATGGGCAGAAGAACGGAGAAAACAGAACACTTTGTGGAAAGGTGAAGAGAGAGAAACAGAGAGAAGCATCTAGGTGTGTGTGTGTGTGTGTGTGTGTGTGTGTGTGTGTGTGTGTGTGTGTGTGTGTGTGTGTGTGTGTGTGTGTGTGTGTGTGTGTGTAATAAATAGAAAGAGTGCAAGCAGAAGATGTTAACACCATCATGAAACTTTGAGAAACCAAAAGGTTTGCCACTGGGATAAGACGAGTCTGAAAAACAAACCAAAGCATTCAAGTGCAGAGATTTCACACACAAAGGATTTTAGTCATTTACACTACATATTTGCTTACTGTTGAACCATACAGTGCAGTATGTCAATACCTGGCAATAACTTGTATTTGTGTGGGAAATCTCTGCACATACAGTAATCCAAAGACAAGAATAGAGAAAGAGGCAGCCATTTTGAGTAAAAGATGGAACATTAACAAGAGAACTATGCACATTGAGAAAAGCACATGCATTGTGAAAACATATTAGTGTATTGTGAGTTTTGACATTGTGACGTTACATTTGACGGTTGCCATTTTTAAACACAGAGGATGACAAAATAATGACGTGACCTACCCTCTCGTTGTTGTCGAAACAGGCATCTGGACCTTTTCGGAACCTTGGTTTCTCAGCCATTTCACATGGGTCTGGTCCCTCAGCTACATCAACCCATTTAGGAAATAAACCATTGGTTCTGGTAGCTCAATTGGCTAGAATATATCTACTGAACAAAAATAGACACGCAACATGTGAAAAGTGTTGGTCCCATGTTTCATAAACTGAAATAAGTTATCCCATAAATGTTCCAACAAAAAGCTTATTTCTCTCAAACTGTGTGCACAAATTTGTTTAGATCCCTGTTAGTGAGCATTTCTCCTCTGCCAAGATAATCTATTCATCTGACAGGTGTGGCATATCAAGAAGCTGACTAAACAGCATGATCATTATCCAGGTGCACTTAGTGCTGGGGGCACTCTAATATGTGCAGTTTTGCCACACAACACAATGCCACTGATGTCTCAAGTTTTGAGGGAGCGTGCAACTGTCATGATGACTGCAGGAATGTCATCTGCGTGCTCGTCATCCTCACCAGGGTCTTGACCTGACTGCAGTTCAGCATTGTAACTGACTTCAGTGGGCAAAGGTTCACCTTCGATGGTCACTGGCACACTGGAGAAGTGGGTTCTTCACAGATGAATACCGGTTTCAACTGTACCGGAAAGATAGCAGACTGATGTTTGTTGATGTCAACGTTGTGAACAGAGTGCCCAATGGTGGAGGTGGGGTTATGGTATGGGAAGGCTCAAGCTATGGACAATGAGCACAATTGCATTTTATCGATGGCAATTTGAATACACAGAGATACGGTGACGAGATCCTGAGGCCCATTGTCGTGCCATTCATCACCTGCCATCACCTCATGTTTCAGTATGAAAATGCACGGCCCCACATCACAAGGATCTGTACACAATAACTGGAAGCTGAAAATGTCCTAGCTTTTCCATGGCCTGCATACTCACCATACATGTCACCCATTGAGCATGTTTGAGATGCTCTGGATCGACGTGTGTGACAGTGTATTACAGTTCCCGCCAACATCTAGCAACTTTGCACAGTCATTGAAGAGGAGTGGGACAACATTCCACAGGCCACAATCAACAGCCTGATCAACTCTATGCGAAGGAGATGTGTCATGCTGCATGAGGCAAACAGTGGTCACACCAGATACTGACTGGTTTTTTGATCCACCCCACAGGTATTTGTGACCAACAGATGCATATCTGTATTCTCAGTCATGTGAAATCCATAGATTAGGGCTCTTATAACTCAGTAAAATATTTTAAATGTTTGCATGTTGCGTTTATATTTTTGTTCAGTGTAGTACTTGCATCACCAGATATTGTGGGCACAGAATTAAATGGAACACTATTATATTGTATCTCTATGGCTGTATGTAACCCACTTTGTGGCCACACATACCCAATCTGTATCACTATCCACTTTGGATTGAAGTAAATTACCATATCAAATTAAATATCAAGCTATAACACTAATCGAAATGTGAAAGAACAATCGGAACAGATGCTTTCAGAAAGACATGGAAAAACCACGTCATTTTTGGAGCAAATCAAATAGTCTCCCCTGAAACCCTTTTGGCTGCCATTTTGAATTTATGTGAATTTTCATTAGGCTCCTTGTATAATTGGCTACAGCCCTGGTGTGTTGGAGGGGATATGATGGATTTGATTGTAAGCCTTTCAGAGTGGATTAGCCTTCGCTATCATCTGCCACAGAGAGAGACAGGAGACTGAGTCAGTACAGGTCTGAGTTTGGTTCAACAGCCATAGAGAGAGACAGGAGACTGAGTCAGTACAGGTCTGAGTTTGGTTCAACAGCCACAGAGAGAGACAGGAGACTGAGTCATTACAGGTCTGAGTTTGGTTCAACAGCCACAGAGAGAGACAGGAGACTGAGTCATTACAGGTCTGAGTTTGGTTCAACAGCCACAGAGAGAGACAGGAGACTGAGTCAGTACAGGTCTGAGTTTGGTTCAACAGCCACAGAGAGAGACAGGAGACTGAGTCAGTACAGGTCTGAGTTTGGTTCAACATCCACAGAGAGAGACAGGAGACTGAGTCAGTACAGGTCTGAGTTTGGTTCAACAGCAACACAGAGAGAGAGACAGGAGACTGAGTCAGTACAGGTCTGAGTTTGGTTCATCTGTAACAGAGAGAGAAGCCAGTCAGTCAGTACAGGTCTGAGTTTCACTTAGCCATAGAGGAAGTTCTGATCCATTGAGGAATATGAAAAATATTGTACTCTGCTTGTAAAAGTCAAGAATATAGGGACCAGTAGGATAAAAGAAAAAACCTGTACAACTGTACACCTTTTAATAATTAAACAAATAATAATCTAGTTAGATGTGATTATTTTAAGAAGAGTCACTGTATATACAAAGACCAGTAAACTAGAACTAACAGACTGTAAGTAGTACAGATGAACTACACAACTACATTAGACATGAATATATTACTACTGTATTACAATATTAAACATTAGTGCTCTATTGACTGTATGTTTAAAGGATACAAGGCTGCTCGGCCTGTATTAAGGGCTTGTGGTCACATGACATGCAGGTGAGCTTGGCGTCGGCGATGACGAACACCAGGTTGGTCTTCCACAGCTTCTCAGCATGGAACATCCTGGATCGAGACAGAAACAAGACACAGGGGAGATGCCATGAGACATGGCATTGGGAAAGACAGGGTACTACAAGACTAGGGTTGAAAAATTCCTGAAACTTTCCCTAATGTTCACATGTTTTCCAGAAATCCCGGTTGGAAGATTCCCGGAATCTAATTATATTTCAAGTGAAACACCCGTATGTTCCAATGAGAACATAATTGTCTGAATGGGTTGAGTTGAGTCGACCTACCAAACATAAGCTGCATCCAACCTTGAAGGGTCGGTGTGAGGGCAACACTGTCTGCTTATATATGGTCCAAGCTCTAGTCCTAAATTACACCGGCCTCAGACCATAGCAGACCATAGCGGAAACACAGGCCGGCAGTTTTGAGTTTAGACAAAAATTGACCTTCTTTATGGTGGTTGTTAACTGGCGACGTATGCGAAGCTAATGCACAGCAACACAGTGCGGCAGGCACCCCATTAGACAGCACGAGGGAGCCTTAAAACAGCAAACGCACCGCCAAGATTGTGGTCTGCCTTGCAGCATACTGACTCTACCTCACCTTCAAGGCATGTGGAGTTTACTACCTCCTCGGCCCAGGGAACTCCACTTTGTCATTAGAGTGACGGATTTATTCGGTTGAGTGCAATTGCACTGGCAGCACAGCAGACCACTAGCAGCACTAGCAGACCACTAGCAGACCACTAGCAGACCACAAGCAGAGCACTAGCAGACCACTAGCAGACCACTAGCAGCCCTAGCAGACCACTAGCAGCACTAGCAGACCACTAGCAGACCACAAGCAGAGCACTAGCAGACCACTAGCAGCACTAGCAGACCACTAGCAGAGCCCTAGCAGAGCACTAGCAGACCACTAGCAGACCAATAGCAGCACTAGCAGACCACTAGCAGCACTAGCAGACCACTAGCAGACCACTAGCAGACCACTAGCAGCACTAGCAGACCACTAGCAGCACTAGCAGACCACTAGCAGAGCACTAGCAGAGCACTAGCAGACCACTAGCAGACCACTAGCAGCCCTAGCAGACCACTAGCAGCACTAGCAGACCACTAACAGACCACAAGCAGAGCACTAGCAGACCACTAGCAGCACTAGCAGACCACTAGCAGAGCACTAGCAGACCACTAGCAGCACTAGCAGACCACTAGCAGCACTAGCAGACCACTAGCAGACCACTAGCAGCACTAGCAGACCACTAGCAGCACTAGCAGACCACTAGCAGCACTAGCAGACCACTAGCAGCACTAGCAGAGCACTAGCAGACCACTAGCAGCGCACTAGCAGCGCACTAGCAGAGCACTAGCAGAGCACTAGCAGACCACTAGCAGACTACTAGCAGCACCAGCAGACCACTAGCAGACCACTAGCAGACCACAAGCAGAGCACTAGCAGACCATTAGCAGCACTGGCAGACCACCAGCAGACCACTAGCAGAGCACTAGCAGACCACAAGCAGAGCACTAGCAGACCACTAGCAGCACTATCAGACCACTAGCAGAGCACTAGCAGACCATTAGCAGAGCACTAGCAGGCCACTAGCAGACCACTAGCAGACCACTAGCAGAGTACTAGCAGACCACAAGCAGAGCACACCAAGACTATATAACAAGAGTACTTTAGAATGAAATCGCACATAACCTGTGTGAAGAAGTTGTTTGTAGTCTCAGTGATTTAGCTATGTGGTGGGGTGGAGGGAATGAAGGTGCTTGTAGTCAATTGAGGGGTTCTGATTCCCAAGATTCTTTGCGTCCAACATTAAACCCACTGTGCCTTCCAGCCTGGCCAAAAGTAGTGTACTACAGCCAAAAGTAGTGTACTACCACATTGCCATTTCAGATGTATACACAGTCATTAAAACCAATTGTATGGCAGCACCATCTTTAGATAGGATCCTATGCCCTATTATTGGAACTAAACTGTCAGAGGTAATATGGGTCAAGCACATTCCACTGTCTTGAATCTGCACAGCTGGTTTAGAGCAGGCCTGATAGCAATCAGCCAGTGCCTTTTCCCCACTGAGCCACATAGAATAATGTATTCTATTGAGGTAGAGTTGTACTTGGCTCTTGGTGGGTTCATATATAATAAGTGTGACGAGCAATGATCCCTCTAATTTCTTTTGGCACTGAGCAAATTTCAGGTCTGCTGAGCGCAAACTTTCTGTGCAACATCTGGTGTGTGTTTATTGTGAACACTGAGGCTGAACTCGCTTTAAGTTACAGTTTCAACAGTGGCCAAGTAGGCTACTGTGGCTATTTGATCATAATGTAGGCCTATCAGAGTGGTCTACCATCAAAAACAATGGAGAAAATGCACCCCATAACATTTTAACATGGAAATAGCTGTTCTATCATTCAGCCTACAGTAGCAGCCAATGTGTGGTGTTCAATGTAGGTCTACATTCCATAAGACTTTTGTAAAAAAACACGCAGGACTTGACATGAACCTGTTTATCCACTTGCCCTTCATACAAGGTGACTGAAAATGTATTGTTTGATGCAAGAAACCACTTAACAAAATAAAATGCTTTTTTATTTCCATACCATTATTACAGAGAATCAGACAAATGATGCTTTGATCTCAAAACAAGCGTATCTACTCCCAACCTCTCATGCTGTAAGCACAGTCCAGTCGAAAGTGAACGGCACAGATCCATATATGGCAAAGGTCTATTTGCATATGTCTGATTCTACTGCAGTTCTGATTGGTTATGCCGCACCGTAGAATAGAGTGTGGACCTGAGTCGTGCATGTCAATGCAATAGAATCGTACTCCAATGCGCTCTTCCTACAAGAAAATCTCTTGCATAATTAGTTTTGTTTCGGTTTGTTGCATTGAAAGTGGGTAATATTGTATTGATTTGATCACAATTCCCAAATTAAAGGGACATTTTGATAGTATTAACTAAAGGAGAGAACTAGAATGTTGAGTGAAGTTCCATCTCGTGCTCTGTGTGGCAGTTCCAGAGGATTGTTGATGAGGTTTTACCAAGGTTATGTTCAGTTGGGTACGCAATACCAAAATGTTTTGCAATGGAAAATGGAATACTATGTTGTTATTGGACAAGTTTAGGTAGTGCCTACCCATTAAAAAAAAAATCTCCCTACTGTAAAGGACCCTGGAGTGTGTAAAATAGGTTGCAGTGAATGACAGCTCTCACCTGGAGCAGTTTTCACAGTCTAGTGTTCCTCTGAAGGACTTTTCCTCGTTGTCATAGAAGTATTGAGTCTGCTCCGTGATACAGCTCTCCTTGGACATGTCAGGTATTTCGTCATCAGTGTCTGCTGTGGAACACACAGCACGCGCACACAAATGCAGCACACACGCACGCGCACAACACACGCACACAAACAAACAAACAGATTGTCAAGGATCCAGCAAGGTAGGGGTTATGTCCATAGAACACACCGTGTACATTCTCAAGTTCTGAGAAGACAAATTACTGTTCAGTTGCTCTGGTAGCCAAAACATACAGAAATCCATCTACATTTGAACAATGTTATTTCTCAATTAATATTCCTGGCATAGCTCATCATTGCTTGATGAATAACTTGCTATTCTCTGAGAATACCGTCATTGCTTTCATAACAACAGCGCCAATACTTTTATTAAGGGCCCATCAAGCTAAATAGAAAAGGGGCATTTTATAACAACGTGATTTTTTATGAGATCATACTTAACAACCTAATTCAAACAAATGTTTTAGAAGAGTCGGAAATCTCACCTGCGTGCAAGAAATTAGGGAATGCTATGCTAACCAATAATTGCTGTAGTATCGACCTGTAGGGAATCAAAGTACACAAATTAATACCTCTTGACAGAACATCCAACAAATCTTCTGTCCGTGACAGGAAAAATACTCACATACTGTATCATCACAACCCACATTTCTTACAGATTTTCATTCAGATGGCGAGTTTATTGGCTTTTAGCGAAAGAACCGCAAATGTCATAATCAAAAAGCCTTTGTGTGGAAAAATATGACAATGTGTTAGCCTCCCTGTAAACAAATCTAATTTTATTGGACATATTGTAAGACACACAGCGAATGAAATCAGGACAGAAGGCGAGCTAGTGTAAACAAAGTGCTCTGGGACCTGTAGAATGCTTACACAGATGGCCCACAGACTGCCTCTGTATTTTTACATCTGCATTGGGAACAGTGTTAAAGAACCAAGAGTTGGGTCTCACCAGGCTGCTGCTGATGCTAACCATCCAACGTTCAAAATGTCTGCTATGGTGGGCTGCAAGGGACAAAAAGGTTGGGTATTACAAAACACATTACAAAAACATATTTTCACATGGTGAAGCCCAAGCGTAACTTCAGGTAATCGAAACAACTCCCAATAACTAAACATTCCATGTAAAACAGCACATTTTAAACTTGGGCTTATACCTTTTCTAAACATCCTGATTGTGCTGGCAAAGCGAGTCTCGAGCCGAGGCATTTGCCAAGTGCGCGGACACCGACTCAGACAAGCCAGACAAGATTTTGGAAGGGAATTAGCACAGAGCCCACCACAACAGATGCTAGTGTAAATCTACAAAGTGAAAAGGAACAACAAGTAGGTTCCCGGTTTGACTGAAAAAACAGCCATGTTGTTTTGATTATGATTAGCATGCAATGCTCTGGTCTAGTGACTCAGGCCTGTGTCCTTTCTTTCCAGGTTGATAGAGTTTGGTCATCAAGGGGAGCTAACTAACCATGTTAAAAGTCATATCAAATTCCAATCAAAAGCTATTATCTACATCTTTGATCTACTTTTGTAGTCAAAATCTATTTGTCAGTAACAATGAAAATGTAGATCAAAGTCTACAAAGATTCTGTATGTTAATTAACAAACGTATGATAAAAATCTAGACCCAACATTGACCTAAATAATTCTGTAAATTACTTTAAATTAAAGTGATAGATCACTCAAAAAGTGTGTCAGAAGACTACAGACCACAAACGTTGTTGGTTGTGTAGATCCAGCTTTAGATGTGCTATCTTAATTTTATCAATATTTTGTTGCAGAGAATTTTCCATTACAAATTAGGTAGGTTTAAAAAGGCCTCTAAAGTTTGTAATTTCTTTTTCAAAATGTGAGACTATGTCCTAACAAAAAATGTATCAACCACTACAAAAATGTGCATGAACTTTAATCCACATTTCCTGTTGCTGCAGGGTTAACAAATAAACTCTCCTTCCAGACTCACATTAAGCATCTCCAATCCAAAATTAAATCTAAAATTGTCTTGTCACTGGTCACCCCCAAAGCCAATTCTTCCTTTGGCCTCCTTTCCTTCCAGTTTTCTGCTGCCAATGACTGGAACTAACTGCAAAAATCACTGAAGCTGGAGACTCATATCTCCCTCACTAGCTTAATAGCACCAGCTGTCAGAGCAGCTCACAGATCACTGCACCTGTACATAGCCCATCTGTAAACAGCCCATCTAACTACCTCATCCCCATACTGTATTTATTAATTTATCTTGCTCCTTTGCACCCCAGTATCTCTACTTGCACATTCAATTTCTGCCGATCTACCATTCCAGTGTTTAATTGCTATATTGTAATTACTTCGCCACCATGGCCTATTTATTGCCTTACCTCCCTTATCCCACCTCATTTGCACACACTGTATATAGACTTTTTATATTGTGTTATTGACTGTATGTTTGTTTATTCCATGTGTAACTCTGTGTTGTTGTATGTGTCGAACTGCTTAGCTTTATCTTGGCCAGGTCGCAGTTGTTCTCAACTAGCCCCAACTAGCCTACCTGGTTAATTAAATAAAGGTGAAATAAAAAAAATACATGATTTTTTTTCCTGCTGCAAGAAACTGTCCAAATGAAGATACATGTGTATATACCTTAAATTAGATTGCCTCAAACTAATGGGAAAGACGCGCACAAATAGCCAGATCTACACAACAAATAGCTTTAAACATGGACTTATCACCTTATCAAATAGCCAGATCTACACAACAAATGGCTTGAGACATGTCACCTTATCAAATAGCCAGATCTACACAACAAATGGCTTGAGACAGATCACCTTATCAAATAGCCAGAACTACACAACAAATGTCTTGAGACATGTCACCTTATCAAATAGCCAGAACTACACAACAAATGGCTTGAGACAGATCACCTTATCAAATAGCCAGAACTACACAACAAATGGCTTGAGAAAGATCACCTTATCAAATAGTCAGATCTACACAACAAATATCTTGAGACATGTCACCTTATCAAATAGCCAGATCTACACAACAAATGGCTTGAGACATATCACCTTATCAAATAGCCAGATCTACACAACAAATGGCTTGAGACATGTCACCTTATCAAATAGCCAGATCTACACAACAAATGGCTTGAGACATGTCACCTTATCAAATAGCCAGATCTACACAACAAATGGCTTGAGACATATCACCTTATCAAATAGCCAGATCTACACAACAAATGGCTTGAGACATGTCACCTTATCAAATAGCCAGATCTACACAACAAATGGCTTGAGACATGTCACCTTATCAAATAGCCAGATCTACACAACAAATGGCTTGAGACATGTCACCTTATCAAATAGCCAGATCTACACAACAAATGGCTTGAGACATATCACCTTATCAAATAGCCAGATCTACACAACAAATGGCTTGAGACATATCACCTTATCAAGTAGCCAGATCTACACAACAAATGGCTTGAGACATGTCACCTTATCAAATAGCCAGATCTACACAACAAATGGCTTGAGACATATCACCTTATCAAATAGCCAGAACTACACAACAAATGGCTTGAGACAGATCACCTTATCAAATAGCCAGATCTACACAACAAATGGCTTGAGACATATCACCTTATCAAATAGCCAGATCTACACAACAAATGGCTTGAGACAGATCACCTTATCAAATAGCCAGATCTACACAACAAATGGCTTGAGACATGTCACCTTATCAAATAGCCAGATCTACACAACAAATGGCTTGAGACATATCACCTTATCAAATAGCCAGATCTACACAACAAATGGCTTGAGACATGTCACCTTATCAAATAGCCAGATCTACACAACAAATGGCTTGAGACATATCACCTTATCAAATAGCCAGATCTACACAACAAATGGCTTGAGACATATCACCTTATCAAATAGCCAGATCTACACAACAAATGTCTTGAGACATATCACCTTATCAAATAGCCAGATCTACACAACAAATGGCTTGAGACATATCACCTTATCAAATAGCCAGATCTACACAACAAATGGCTTGAGACATGTCACCTTATCAAATAGCCAGATCTACACAACAAATGGCTTGAGACATGTCACCTTATCAAATAGCCAGATCTACACAACAAATGGCTTGAGACATATCACCTTATCAAATAGCCAGATCTACACAACAAATGGCTTGAGACATGTCACCTTATCAAATAGCCAGATCTACACAACAAATGGCTTGAGACATGTCACCTTATCAAATAGCCAGATCTACACAACAAATGGCTTGAGACATGTCACCTTATCAAATAGCCAGATCTACACAACAAATGGCTTGAGACATATCACCTTATCAAATAGCCAGATCTACACAACAAATGGCTTGAGACATATCACCTTATCAAATAGCCAGATCTACACAACAAATGGCTTGAGACATGTCACCTTATCAAATAGCCAGATCTACACAACAAATGGCTTGAGACATATCACCTTATCAAATAGCCAGAACTACACAACAAATGGCTTGAGACAGATCACCTTATCAAATAGCCAGATCTACACAACAAATGGCTTGAGACATATCACCTAATCAAATAGCCAGATCTACACAACAAATGTCTTGAGACATATCACCTTATCAAATAGCCAGATCTACACAACAAATGTCTTGAGACAGATCACCTTATCAAATAGCCAGATCTACACAACAAATGGCTTGAGACAGATCACCTTATCAAATAGCCAGAACTACACAACAAATGTCTTGAGACATATCACCTTATCAAATAGCCAGATCTACACAACAAATGTCTTGAGACATATCACCTTATCAAATAGCCAGATCTACACAACAAATGGCTTGAGACATATCACCTTATCAAATAGCCAGATCTACACAACAAATGTCTTGAGACATATCACCTTATCAAATAGCCAGATCTACACAACAAATGGCTTGAGACATATCACCTTATCAAATAGCCAGATCTACACAACAAATGTCTTGAGACATATCACCTTATCAAATAGCCAGATCTACACAACAAATGTCTTGAGACATATCACCTTATCAAATAGCCAGATCTACACAACAAATGGCTTGAGACATGTCACCTTATCAAATAGCCAGATCTACACAACAAATGGCTTGAGACATGTCACCTTATCAAATAGCCAGATCTACACAACAAATGTCTTGAGACATATCACCTTATCAAATAGCCAGATCTACACAACAAATGTCTTGAGACATATCACCTTGATCGTGCACTACGTTTGACGTCTAAAAACATCTGACAAGTTTTGATTTTAGAGTGAACCATCACTTTAAACTACAATTCTGTGGCTTGTTATTCCAAATGTTCAATACCCCTTTAAGATCCCATATTACAACAGCTTCAAAATAGTCTTAGCGCCACCTAACACTCAGTCCACTCCAAGTGTTACCCAAAGACATTACTCTGACTAATCCATTATTTTCAGGAGGCCTTTGACTACTCAAACGGCTCTTACTCGTTATCCCGCATTTCCCCTGGTGTCCATCTAATCTGTATTTATGGTTATTTCTGGTCCTTTGGTGACGGTGTGTGTGTATGTGTGTATGTGTGTGTGTCTCTGGCTTATGTAACTCACCACGTAGACTGAGCGCAGGCCCGCCGCGGACCCCTTGCTCTCCCTCTTGGGGTCGCAGACCGACTGGTAGTCGTACGTCTTGTTGAGCGTGAACAGAGACATGTTGACCAGGTTGACCATGAGGATAGGGTCGATCATCCCGAAGAACTGGCCGATCTGTAGGGGGGGGGGGGGGGGGGGGGGGGATGTGCAAGCGCATTGCACATGTAAGATCCAGTGGACGCAGAACAGACACTTATGCACATGAACACACACAGATTGACGCAGATACATTGGACGTACACACACACACAAAACACACACACACACACACGCACCACACATCTGCGACCACCTGTGAGTTCCCAGTGCCCATATAAACATTTATAATAACATTTATGAAAATAAATACAAATAAAACAGATAGGTGCAGTGAAATGTGTTGTTCTAAAGGGTCGGCTATAGTAGTGCGGCGCCCCTGGAGAAATTAGGGTTAAGTGCCTTGCTCAAGGGCACATCGACAGGTTTTTCACCTTATTGGTTCAGGTATTTGAACCAGCCACCTTTCGTTTACTGGCCCAAAGCTCTAACCACTAGGCTACCTGCCACTCTTTATAATTGACGGATATACACTGAGTGTACAAAACATTAAGAGCAACTTCCTAATATTGAATTGCACCTCCTTTTGCCCTCAGAACAGCCTCAATTCGTCGGGGGCATGGATTATAAGGTGCCGCATGCATTCCACAGGGATGCTGGCCCACGTTGACGCCAATGCTTCCCACAGTTGTGTCAAGTGGGCTGGATGTTCTTTGGGTGTTGGACCATCGTTGATACACACGGGACACTCAAATCGGTGCGTCTGGCACCTACTACCATACCCCATTCAAAGGCACTTAAATATTTTGACTTGCCCATTCACCCTCTGAATGGCACACATTTAACCTGTCTCCTCCCCTTCATCTACACTGATTGAAGTGGATTTAACAGGTGACATCAATAAGGGATCATAGCTTTCAACTGGATTGACCTGGTCAGTCTATGTCATGTTTTGTACACTCAGAGTATAACCCAGGTGATTTGAGTAAAAATCCTGTCCAGGACTGACCAGTCCAGAAATAACCCTCGCTGATAGGCTAGTGTGGCTAACCATTTCAAAAAGGATTTCCTTAGCATTTTTTTTGTTGATAGGATTAAAAACCCAAACGCTTTAATCTTGGTGAAGTCATCTCAGCTCTCATGAGCACTCGGACACACACACATTTTTAAAACACACGCACACATGAATGTGCTCTCTCACACACACACATGTACTCCCGCGCACGCACACAATCACACACAATCAGTAAATCACCCATGGCTCACCCAGCTAATATGTAGCAGTGGGATTCAATTGAATCAAATTAACACAGTATACCAGGAAGCCTAAATGAACATGGAGGAAGTGGTCGTGGCACGTCTAGACACCCTTTCGGTGTGATAGCACCTTATGTGTGTGTGCGGGTGTATGTGCGTACGTCAGAGCAAGCGTACGTGATAGTGTGTGAGTTTGTGTGTGTGTGTGTGTGTGTGTGTCTGCTAGAACCAAAAAAATGCCCTCCTCTTCCGCTATGCAAGGTCGCGGTGAGCAACCCCAAAATCACACCACTCCCCTCATTTTGGACCCTGAAACCCCAAGATTCTGAGAAAGAGTTGGTTATGGCTCACCACGTCTGTCATAAGGAAATATAAATCAATGCTTCTATAAAAACCTGTCTCCCCTTTCCCTGTAGAAAAACACAAATAATGAATTAACAGTCACAGATCTGTCGGCTGGGACCCGCCAGGACCCCCTGGAGAGGGAGAGCCGTACCTCCTGTAGGAAACATGATTTAGGGTCGAGCGGCCTTCTCCAAACAAGGAACCCTAGTTTTTTAGTGCTCCTGCCAAACATCTAAAGGGGACTGATTTATCCAGCGCACACCCTGATTGGGGCCTGCAGCCTGAAAAACATTTATTCAAGTGGTAGGGTGAGGGGCCCACACTGGGTGTAGTGTGTGTGTGTGTGTGTGTGTGTGTGTGTGTGTGTGTGTGTGTGTGGGGGGGGGGGGGGGGGGGGGTATGGTGAAGTTAGGTTCAGATAGGGTTTGAGTGGGTTGAAGTGCACATGGGGTTAGGTTGTATAAGGTTGGAACATGTTGGGTAAACTTAGTCGGGATCAGGTTGATTTGAGTTGGGCCAGTGTTGACTATGGGTTGAGTACGGCTGAACAAGGTAATATCAATGGAATAAGAGTCGGATGAGAGTGACTCACCTGACCGATGTATTCATCCCGATTGGCCATGACTAGGAATCCCCCATCATCCAGGATGACACAGTCCACATGCTGGAATCATATAGAGATAATGGGATAAACCATCATCATATAAGGGGAGGTAGTATTGGATAATTCTCAATCACTATTTGCAGGCTTAATCAAGTCATCTTAATTCAATAGTTGTATTTGTCTTAAAATTCTATCGCCAATCAAATAATCATATTTAATATAACTGTATAATCAATCAAATTATCTTACCTCATCATTCCTCTGACAACCACAGATCTCGTCCTTACACTGTAGAGACAAGAAACGGTTTTCATTTCAGACACAAAGAGTTAATTAAGAGTCATTATGAAATAACGTCACTCTACTTACGTTCATCTTCAGAGTAGCATTGATGAAGTTGGTCATCCAGGTATTGATGTCCAGTTTCACTCCCACAACTGCAATCAAGCACACAACCACAACAACATTACAGTTCCATTATGGTGTGAACTAAACATCCACCACAACATTACAGTTCCATTGTGGTGTGAACTAAACAACATTACAGTTCCATTATGGTGTGAACTAAACAACATTACAGTTCCATTATGGTGTGAACTAAACAACATTACAGTTTCATTATGGTGTGAACTAAACAACATTACAGTTCCATTATGGTGTGAACTAAACAACATTACAGTTCCATTATGGTGTGAACTAAACAACATTACAGTTCCATTATGGTGTGAACTAAACAACCACCACAAATTTACAGTTCCATTATGGTGTGAACTAAACAACCACCACAACATTACAGTTCCACTATAGACTGAACTAAACATCCACCACACCATTACAGTTCCATTATGGTGTGAACTAAACAACCACCACAACATTACAGTTCCATTGTGGTGTGAACTAAACAACCACCACAACATTACAGTTCCATTATGGTGTGAACTAAACAACCACCACAACATTACAGTTCTATTATGGTGTGAACTAAACAACAACCACAACATTACAGTTCCATTATGGTGTGAACTAAATAACATTACAGTTCCATTATGGTGTGAACTAAACAACATTACAGTTCCATTATGGTGTGAACTAAACAACCACCACAACATTACAGTTCCATTATGGTGTGAACTAAACAACACTACAGTTCCATTATGGTGTGAACTAAACAACCACCAAAACATTACAGTTCCATTATGGTGTGAACTAAACAACCACCACAACATTACAGTTCCATTATGGTGTGAACTAAACAACCACCACAACATTACAGTTCCATTATGGTGTGAACTAAACAACCACCACAACATTACAGTTCCATTATGGTGTGAACTAAACAACCACCACAACATTACAGTTCCTAAACAACCACCACAACATTACAGTTCCATTATGGTGTGAACTCAACAACCACCACATCATTACAGTTCCATTATGGTGTGAACTAAACAACCACCACAACATTACAGTTCCTAAACAACCACCACAACATTACAGTTCCATTGTGGTGTGAACTAAACAACCACCACAACATTACAGTTCCATTATGGTGTGAACTAAACAACCACCACAACATTACAGTTCCATTATGGTGTGAACTAAACAACCACCACAACATTACAGTTCCATTATGGTGTGAACTAAACAACCACCACAACATTACAGTTCCATTATGGTGTGAACTAAACAACCACCACAACATTACAGTTCCTAAACAACCACCACAACATTACAGTTCCATTGTGGTGTGAACTAAACAACCACCACAACATTACAGTTCCATTGTGGTGTGAACTAAACAACCACCACAACATTACAGTTCCATTATGGTGTGAACTAAACAACCACCACAACATTACAGTTCCACTATAGACTGAACTAAACATCCACCACAACATTACAGTTCCATTATGGTGTGAACTAAACAACCACCACAACATTACAGTTCCATTATGGTGTGAACTAAACAACCACCACAACATTACAGTTCCATTATGGTATGAACTCAACAACCACCACAACATTACAGTTCCATTGTGGTGTGAACTAAACAACCACCACAACATTACAGTTCCATTATGGTGTGAACTAAACAACCACCACAACATTACAGTTCCATTATGGTGTGAACTAAACAACCACCACAACATTACAGTTCCTAACAACCACCACAACATTACAGTTCCATTGTGGTGTGAACTAAACAACCACCACAACATTACAGTTCCATTATGGTGTGAACTAAACAACCACCACAACATTACAGTTCCTAAACAACCACCACATGATTACAGTTCGATTATGGTGTGAACTAAACAACCACCACAACATTACAGTTCCATTATGGTGTGAACTAAACAACCACCACAACATTACAGTTCCATTATGGTGTGAACTAATCAACCACCACAACATTACAGTTCCATTATGGTGTGAACTAAACAACCACCACAACATTACAGTTCCATTATGGTGAGAACTAAACAACCACCACAACATTACAGTTCCACTATAGACTGAACTAAACATCCACCACATGATTACAGTTCCATTATGGTGTGAACTAAACAACCACCACAACATTACAGTTCCATTATGGTGTGAACTAAACAACCACCACAACATTACAGTTCCATTATGGTGTGAACTAAACAACCACCACAACATTACAGTTCCATTATGGTGTGAACTAAACAACCACCACAACATTACAGTTCCATTATGGTATGAACTCAACAACCACCACAACATTACAGTTCCATTGTGGTGTGAACTAAACAACCACCACAACATTACAGTTCCATTATGGTGTGAACTAAACAACCACCACAACATTACAGTTCCATTATGGTGTGAACTAAACAACCACCACAACATTACAGTTCCTAACAACCACCACAACATTACAGTTCCATTGTGGTGTGAACTAAACAACCACCACAACATTACAGTTCCATTATGGTGTGAACTAAACAACCACCACAACATTACAGTTCCATTATGGTGTGAACTAAACAACCACCACAACATTACAGTTCCTAACAACCACCACAACATTACAGTTCCATTGTGGTGTGAACTAAACAACCACCACAACATTACAGTTCCATTATGGTGTGAACTAAACAACCACCACAACATTACAGTTCCTAAACAACCACCACATGATTACAGTTCGATTATGGTGTGAACTAAACAACCACCACAACATTACAGTTCCATTATGGTGTGAACTAAACAACCACCACAACATTACAGTTCCATTATGGTGTGAACTAATCAACCACCACAACATTACAGTTCCATTATGGTGTGAACTAAACAACCACCACAACATTACAGTTCCATTATGGTGAGAACTAAACAACCACCACAACATTACAGTTCCACTATAGACTGAACTAAACATCCACCACATGATTACAGTTCCATTATGGTGTGAACTAAACAACCACCACAACATTACAGTTCCATTATGGTGTGAACTAAACAACCACCACAACATTACAGTTCCATTATGGTGTGAACTAAACAACCACCACAACATTACAGTTCCACTATAGACTGAACTAAACATCCACCACACCATTACAGTTCCATTATGGTGTGAACTAAACAACCCCCACAACATTACAGTTCCATTATGGTGTGAACTAAACAACCACCACAACATTACAGTTCCATTATGGTGTGAACTAAACAACCACCACAACATTACAGTTCCACTATAGACTGAACTAAACATCCACCACACCATTACAGTTCCATTATGGTGTGAACTAAACAACCCCCACAACATTACAGTTCCATTATGGTGTGAACTAAACAACCACCACAACATTACACTTCCACTATAGACTGAACTAAACATCCACCACACCATTACAGTTCCATTATGGTGTGAACTAAACAACCACCACAACATTACAGTTCCATTATGGTGTGAACTAAATAACCACCACAACATTACAGTTCCATTGTGGTGTGAACTAAACAACATTACAGTTCCATTATGGTGTGAACTAAACAACATTACAGTTCCATTATGGTGTGAACTAAACAACCAGCACAACATTACAGTTCCATTATGGTGTGAACTAAACAACCACCACAACATTACAGTTCCATTGTGGTGTGAACTAAACAACCACCACAACATTACAGTTCCATTATGGTGTGAACTAAACAACCACCACAGCATTACAGTTCCATTATGGTGTGAACTAAACATCCACCACAACCTTTTATGCTCTGGACAGAAACAAGTCCCTGAAGGGGGACTACATGGACATTATTTTGATGTTTTCCGTTGCAAATGTTTTTTTTTAATGTACGGTTGTGCGCCCAATTAAACATGACCCTGGTATGTAGAGTCCTTACCTGCTGGTTTGAGTCTGACTCCATCAATGTCCAGGTTCACTGCTCTGCTCACCAGGACTGAGTCCTCAGTCACTGAGACAAGAGAGGGAACAGAAATGGTCAGTTAGGAAGGAAGGAAGGAAAGACGGACAGACGGAAAGACGGACAGACGGACAGACAGACAGACAGACAGACAGACAGACACATACATACACACACTCCCTTGACTTACTGTTGGTGTCCTCTTGGTAGGGTGTTGGTGTGAAGATGTAGATGTCATTGTCCAGACTTCTCTTATAGAAGCTTGACTCGTATGTCTCAGGGTCCTCTGTCCAGTCTAGTCCAGCACTGAAAAACACACACATACTCAGCTGCATCAACATGAATACTACAGACTTATCAAGTGAGCAAACATTCCTACAGAACATAATATACTGAATGTAAATTACTGATCAGGTTGAACTGCTCTACATGAAGCTTTATAGGTAGTTATCATCATTAGAACAATGGATAGAGAGAGAGAGAGCTGAAAGAGAGAGAGAGCTGAGAGAGACAGAGCTGAGAGAGAGAGAGAGAGACAAGAGATAGCTGAGAGAGTCAAAAAGAGAGAGAGATAGCTGAGAGAGTCAGAAAGAGAGAGAGAGAGAGAGAGAGAGAGAGGAAGAGAGCTGAGAGAGAGATGATAGAGAGAGAGGCAAGAGAGAGAGACGAGAGAGAGAGAGAAGAGAGAGAGAGGAGAGAGAGAGCTGAGAGAGAGAAGAGAGAGAAAAGGAGATAGAGAGATAAAACATCACATATCAACTTGAGGAATACCTCTTGGGATAAATGCGAGTGATTCCTCCATCAGTGGCCACAAACCTGGCCAGGACTCCATTTCTGAAAGGAATAGGAAAATTCAATGACAAAAGTATCCAGTCCTTCAGTGCATCATGTTACAACACAAAAATGTATGTTTAAATCATGCAAGCTGACAATGTGTATCTGTTTTTCCTTGTTTGTGTTCATAGCTAGGTGGAATAAACTTTCACAAACCACAACCTTTTAGTTAAATCTACTTGATTAAAACAAGAATGATGCTTTTGTGTGTGGATTGTGTGCTTTCGTGCGCATAGTTTGGTTGACTCACGGCATCTGATCCCTCCACTGCTTAACAAGGTCTGATGTGATGCCAGCGTCCAGCAACAATCTGTTCACCAGATCCACGTTGCCTGAAAGACAAGGAACCAACATCACTTGGCTTGATTCAATAATAACAGAAGGCTGAAACCCATTGACCTGCCTGCTGAGTGATCAGTATCTGGTCTTTGTCGGTATAGAGGATTTTCCTTCTTCTTCAATTCAATTTAGCTTTATTCTTTGACCTTCAGACAGTGGCCATGAAACTGAGTCATCTTAATAAGAGCAGTGTGTTTGGTCTGCAGGTTGGAATTTATTGTCAGGAATCTTGACCTGGAGGCATCGCTGCAGAGTGGTCACTAGCTGTCACAGCCAAATCCGATTTTAAACCTAACCCTAACCACACTGCTAACCTTAATGCCTAATCCTAACCTTACATTTTAAAAAGCACACATTTGGACTTATGCAGCTAGCCCAGCTAGTGGATATTGCTCAGACGCTGACCAAGAGGCCTACCGTGAGTCAGAGAGCCACTGACACAAGCTGTGACTCAATCTATATAATAGGAGGAGGGGGATGGAGGGAAGAAAGAGGAAGGGGCAGAGAGATAGAGTAATGTGGGAGGAGTTGGAAGAGAGGGGGAGACCAAGAGAAAGAGAGAGAGCGAAGGAGGTCAAGATGAGAGAGGTAGAGAGAGTAATGTGTGAGAGAGAGAGAGAGAGAGAGAGAGAGAGAGAGAGAGAGAGAGAGAGAGAGAGAGAGAGAGAGAGAGAGAGAGAGAGAGAGAGAGAGCGATGTCAAGATAAGAGAGCGGTAGAGAGAGTAATGTGAGAGAGAGAGATAGAGAGAGAGAGAGAGAGAGAGAGAGAGTAAGGAAGAAAGGGATCAAATAAAGAGATGATGGATCAGAAGATGGATAGAAAGAGTAAAATGGGAAAACACATTCCCATCTTGTTTTCCAAGTTGTGTGGGCTGTCATCCAATGCTGTCATCCAATGCTGTCATCCAATGCTGTCATGATAGCAGAACAAGCACATTCTCTGAATCTTCTGTAACGTGAGCCTGTGACGTTAGCAACCATATTACTATGAAGTAAAGTCATTAACTAGTACTTAATAAAGAAGTGCACTTGGAGTGTGTTTGGGGGAATGCAACAAGTTATTTCAGAGACGTCTGACATGACCAATACAACACAAACGCACTCAACTGAACACAGACTACTACGCGATCAAAGGGGGACCGTTTTCTTTCTGTCGCGAGCCGCACTTTGAACCCGTTGCCTTTGCTGCTCCAGTCCATTAATGTTGAGACTCGGTAACCCTCCATTTACAACACACCGCACACACATCAGAGAAAACAGCTGGTGTAACACTTTATCCCCCCCCCCCTCCATTCCCTCCACCTGCCCCAGTGGTTTTCATTAGGGGCCTCTGATTGAAGGCAGGCCAGGAATTCTAATGTACTTCACCGCCACTGCAGTGGCTTAAACAAGTAAAGCATGTAATGTCCCACTCTCCACCCATCCAAACATCCCACAAGGTCTGTATACACAGCAGTCTATAGTCCTGCAGAGAACGCCCATCAATCTCCCAAGCAGAAATGGACAATTAAGGGAACTAATATCCTAATTACGGGAACTAATATCCCAATTATATTACAGGGGTATTTACAATTGATTGTTTCAAGTGACTTTTTCAAACCTAAAAATCTGACTAGACCACACATCAAGCTTATAAACGTTACTTTTGAGAGACATCGTTGCATTTCTAGGACAAACTTGAATGAGAAAAAAAGAACTGAGTATCTTTTCAATTGAGATGGCGGAGTACTACTTTTCAAACCAACACATCAGACCAATAAACATGAGCTTTGAGTGACATTGCTACATTTCTAGGAAACACTTGAGAGGGAAAAAAAAGGAATGGGGCGAGTAATTAAGTCTACTATTATATCAGAGAGTGATGTACTGCTAATGCATTGGTCAGATGTCGGAGACTCGGTCTCCATCAGTCTGAAAGCTCCGGCACGCAGGCCTGATTTGGCCCATTTTATTGCTCCGCTCGCACTCTCACCTCGACGGGGTTCTGGTCTTTCTCACAAACACACAGTAATTGGACCAGTAGGTGGGGTATGTGGGGGTATATAACTTGGTGGAGTGTGCGTGTTTGTGTTTGTGTGTGTGTGTTGCGGCAAAGGCGAGGCATCTAACACGTGTGTCCTGAGGCATATGATGGTCAGACTTTTAGATTTAGGATCAAACAGGCCAACACAAGGATGGAGGGGTTCTACAGACGGAGAGGCCTGACTGTCTTTATTCTGTATACAGTAGACTGCATAGCAGTCACTCCAGACTTCCAGATCTATGGGTCACTATAGACACCCCAGGGAACAGGTTCAGTTGGCCCTCCTATGAAGACATCAATACTGTCCAAGACCCATGTTGTTCTAGTGCCCACGGAACAACGGTCTAACAACCAAAATGTTTCACGTGACTTGTTGAGCCTAAATTATCATTATTAAAGGATCATCATAAAATATATTTCAGAGTGCTTCATTACGTGTAATGTATATGTTAAAAAATAATGTAAAAATGTAACTGATGTCTCAATCTATTCACCACCAGTTCTGAGCAGCGAGTGTTAACCCACGGATGGTTGTTGGTTAGTGGCTGGAAGAGGGAACATAGGAAAGGTGTTTAATTGTCCCTGGTGTTAGCCACTCTTTGTTGGAAGTGAGAAACCAAGGGAAGTTGTTTGGTTGTTCCTGGTCTTAGCTACTCTTTGTTGGAAGGGAGAAACCCAGGGAAGGTGTCTGGTTGTTCGTGATCTCAGCTACTCTTTGTTGGAAGGGAGAAACCCAGGGAAGGTCTCTGGTTGTCCCTGGTATTAGCTACTCTTCTTTGGAAGGGAGAAACCCAGGTAAGGCGTCTGATTTTCCCTGGTATTAGCTCTACTCTTTGTTGGAAGGGAGAAACCCAGGGAAGGCGTCTGATTTTCCCTGGTATTAGCTACTCTTTGTTGGAAGGGAGAAACCAAGGGAATGTGTCTGATTGTCCCTGGTCTTAGCTACTCTTTGTTGGAAGGGAGAAACCCAAGGAAGGTGTTTGGTTGTCCCTGGTCTTAGCTACTCTTTGTTGGAAGGGAGAAACCCAAGGAAGGTGTTTGGTTGTCCCTGGTCTTAGCTACTCACACAGTGGGTTGTTGGGAGTCTTCCTGTCGATGTACTCGTTGAAGTCCATCAGGAACTCTGTGTTGTTTTTAGACGGCTTCAGATCCTTACAGTACTCCCTATGGGATAAAAAAAAACTAACTCAAATCCTATACATGTATATGTACAGGTAACTGCCAAAATAAAGGAAACACCAACATAAAGTGTCTTAATAGGATGTTGGGCCACCACAGGCCAGAACAACTTCAATGTGCCTTGTCATAGATTCTACAAGTGTCTGGAACTCTATTGGAGGGATGCGACACCATTCTTCCACAAGAAATTCCATCATTTGGTGTTTTGTTGATGGTGGAAAAAGCTGTCTCAGGCACCGCTCTAGAATCTCCCATAAGTGTTCAATTAGGTTGAGATCTGGTGACTGAGACAGCAAGGGCATATGGTTTACATGCTCAACAAACAATTGAGTGACCACTCGTACCCTGTGGATGGGGGCATTGTCATCCTATGGGAGCATAGCCATGGTAGCCAAAATAATGGCCTGCCCAGCATTTTTTATACATGACCCTAAGCATGATGGGATGTTAATTAACTCAGGAACCACACCTGTTTGGAAGAACTTGCTTTCAATATACTTTGTTATCCCTCATTTACTCAGGCGTTTCCTTTATTTTATCAGTTACCTGTATGTAAAACCTTTCTACAAATAACAGTCAATCTTCTTACCTTGGTGCAATGAGAGTGTATCCATACTCCTCAAACTTGTCTTCCTGCAGGCTTTCAGAGACTGTAGAAGAGCAGAAAGCTGTGAGTCCTACAAACATCTCTCTGTGCTATTCATATACACAGACCTTGGAACCGGAAGAAGTGTATCACACCTAACTCATGTCAAGTTAACATGATGACCATTGATTGATACAGATGCTGATGAGATTCATGGCTGATGGATCAAATGACTTCTGTCAGAGACTGTAGACTGTCAACTGATGGGCCATGGTGATTCAGACATCATGAAGACAATCCCCAGTCCTAGACGGTCCACAGTTTGTATAGACACATGACTCCATGTCTGATAGAGAGATACAGCTTTGATGAATGTAAGTTAAGTGTTGTCTGTCAACTCCTCATTTTAAAGCATGGTGGGGGTATACATTCCTCTGTCCATCGTCACAGGGTGACCGTACCACCCCCTCCACCCAAGGAGCTTGGCTCATAGAAGTTTGTATCTTAAAGGTTGTAAATACTATGGTAAAGACTAGGTTTGGTAGCATAGAAGACAATGCAGGAAATACGCTCTATGTAAAGGGTTTATACTTAGTTGACTGTGACTAGAACTAGGTCTAGAAAAATCTACGGACAGCAGTGTACAGCAGAGAAAAATAAAGTATGAGACAATCTCTAATGAACAGATGTAAATCAGGTTGTGTGGACGACATGGAACCTTGGCGTGGGAATGACTTCCCTATGCATGCTGGGAAAAACAGCAGACAGACACGACTCTTCGAACAGGAGGAGAGAGACAAGAGGAGAAAAAATACTTGCCCTCGTCCCCTGGAGTGGACAAAATCCCCGCAGAGAGAGTATGTGAAAGATAGATGCATCCCCATGGGTGAATGAGGGAAGGAAGGAGGGAAGGAAAGTAGAAAAAACAGGGTAAAACCACAAGGGTCAAAGGTCAACAATATATTTTATTCACAGAGCGAGGCCTTGAATAAAAATATTGCACTCCCATCAAAAGGTTTCTTCTCAAAATGTAAATGTTGACAGATCAAGCTACAAGGAGCACGCAACGAGAGGCCTTCAATGTGGTTTAAAATAAGCATTCTAGCGATAACATTGCATTGCTTTCAATGCATTGATTTCAATGACCATTATCATCATATTGTCTGTACTGTAATACAGTGGTAATGATGAATCCATGGGGTTATTAGTGTTGAGTAATGTATTCATATGACAATGCCATGGAAAGGAATAGAAGAGACATTCATCATGGAACATAATCCTGTTGTATTGCTTGGATATTACCTTGATATTGTTTAAAATATGGGGCTTATTATTATTATATTGTGGTGCGGTATTCGTCATGACCTCATGGGCTAGACTTCAGACTAGTACGTGAGGTCTTTGGTAGTAATTGTTGGAAAATAATGATGTCCATGTGTAGATTCTTGGTACATCGTCAATACTTCAATTACATGAAGTCTGATTTAAAAGACATTAATGACAGCCCAATGTTTATTTTGTCACTTTTTTTGAAATCATAGATTGCCTCCACCTACAGTGTCTTTAAGAAAGTGAATGAATGTATACAAACACGAAAGACACACACAGATACACAGATTTTCAATGAACCAGAGACATGTTTTAGGGAACTCCACTGAAAGATGTGGATACCATGCTGAAAGCAAACGTTCCATGGCAATCACATACACTTTAGAATGTAAACATGCAACCTAGACTGATATTAAATTGTACAGTATTTGTACAATTAGGGGTGAAAGGTTAAAGGTTGGAGAGTTTAGTTACATGGCTGGGCAAGCCGATACCATTACAATACAGTCAAACCAGGAAGTGAATTGAAATCGAATCAGAGTCATTATTGTCAATAAGGATTTTTAGATTCTTGAATAGGAATTTCAAATCACTTCTGGTTCTGTCTGAATTTAAATGGAGCCTACCCCAACCAAATGTGTTTTGGATAAAACAACAATGGCCACTCTCTCAATAAAAGTAGACTGTTAGTGTGTTATGTGACTCAGCGACCACATGAGACACACTCACACACAGGGGATACATACTGGTGCACACAAAAGGAGAGAGAGAGACAAAGAGAGAGACAGAGAGAGAGAGGGAGAGGGAGAGAGAGAGAGAGAGAGAGAGAGAAAGGGAGAGAGAGAGAGAGAGAGAGAGAGAGAGAGAGAGAGAGAGAGAGAGAGAGAGAGAGAGAGAGAGAGAGAGAGAGAGAGAGAGAGGGAGAGAGAGGGAGAGAGGGAGAGAGAGAGGGAGAGAGGGAGAGAGAGAGAGAGAGAGGGAGAGAGGGAGAGAGAGAGAGAGAGAGAGAGAAAGGGAGAGAGGGAGAGAGAGAGAGAGAGAGAGAGAGAGAGAGAGAGAGAGAGGGAGAGAGAGAGAGAGAGAGAGGTGATGCTCTGTGGGGATGAGGTGGTTTCTGTCTTTCATTAAGACTATTTTACGAGCCTGTAAACCTCTGAATGATTAAAAAAGAGAAACTAAAAAAGGCAGAAACTGTCCAGTCATGTTTTGGGCGAACACTCATCGCTTTCTCTTTTATGGGTTCACCTTAAAATAATGCAAACATCCTCCCCTCTGTCCTTCCTGCTAGCTAGACTCTGGAAGGTTAGTGCCAAAGCCACATCTGAGTGCCATTGGGGCAGGTGGGATAAACAACATGCATACAGAGGCTCGTGAAAATACACACTCATACACACACTCACTATGGGGCAGCAGCATCGCATGCAAGGCTCTCCTTGTGTGTGGTCAGACTAGGGACTGAATCAGTGTGATCAAACACTATCTAAATCAGTTATAAGACGTATATCTAAATGACTCAGATTCTTGTATGTCACGACATCATTACACTACTATGGACCTCTTTACACTACACTACTTTGACAACACATTCTAGGTCCAGGAGAGATACTGTAGTGTAAAGAGACAGATCTAGATTTTATCTTTAGGAGATGTCTCCCATACTACCTCCAGAGGAAGTGAGGGAGACAGCTACACCACATACCCCCCCTCCCACACCACATGTCCCTGCAAGAATGACTTTCATTACCCTAATACCAGTAGATGGCATTTTGTTTGCCTATATACTACAGTATTTCCGGTATGCTAATAGCTGCACTTACACAGGAAGCAGGAATGTGGCTTTGGCAACACCACATCACAAGGTTAGTGTAAACAGAAAAGTTGCAAATCTAGTGTTGAAGAGAGATGGTGTGCCTAGAGGAATGGTGTTGTATTGGTAAGGAGATGGAACACAATTATGTTAGTTGCAGGAACTTCTTCACTAAGATAAAACAGAGCATTATGGGTACTGTAGTTCATCATGCTACAGGTGTGAGCGCAGGAGGACAGGGAAGGTGTGAGGTAAGATACAGGAGGAGAATACTTGCCCAATTCCACTGAGGGGGTTCCAACACACGGAGAAGACAGGGGTGAGAAGGTCAGCAGGTGAGGACAGGAAGGAGGGAAGGGGGAGCGGGAAAGAGAAGGGGACAGGAACGAAGCAAACAGGGGTACACAATATTTTATTCCTCTGAGTGTTGAATAAGAACATTGCAGCTTGAACAGGATGTATGAGAAATGGGTTTCCCGTTTTACTGCAGAAAACAGATGATCAACCGTCCCAATCAGCTAAGGGACTGACTGGTAGGAAAGTAAGACAGATTGTGTGTCTTTGTGTGTGTGTGTGTGTGCTTGGGGGACCGAACAGACCCACAGGAGGTACCCAGACAAACTGAACTTCCCAGGAAGACCTGTGTGTATATGTGCATGTATGTGTGTGTATGTGTATCCCAGTGGTAAGGGACAGTAGAGTGTGGAGAGGGGAATAAAACAGACCCACAGGAGATACCCAGACTACAAAGACAGAAACACAGACCTTCCTATGGAAGACCCATCATCCTAACCCAATGACTGACTAACAACACACAATGATTTGACTAATGGGAATCTCGCAGCTTGAAGGGGACATGAGAGGGGAGTTTGAACACATGTGGAAATAAGTGTAGTGTGTGAGAGAGAGCGAATGAGAGAGGGAGTGTGTTTGTGTGTGCTCACAGACAAGCTGAAACGTGAGGCTTCCCTTAACCCCTATGTGGTATACATTTAAATGTCATTGCCATCTTACAAATGTGTTTTGTCATTCTGTCTATATGCAAAGGAAATGTTTACTGCGTATAAGGTCATGCCTTGATATAGGTCAGGAGAATGCTACTTACATTTGGCCTGGGTGATGGTGTCTCCGATAGTAGTGTGGATGTAATGCAGGCTGTACACTGGAAGGACCAAGGCTAGACTGGGAGCACACACACACACACACACACACACACACACACACACACACACACACACACACACACAGAATAATAGGCACACACGAATAGGTGCACACGCACAGAGATGAATAGGTGCATACACACTTACATGCCACACACACATACCACATTTTCATATTTTGCACAGTTCTAACAAATAACACATTTGCAAGAATCACAGATCATCTCCACATAAACTTGATCCACACATCAAAACAAAAATGCATTAAAAACGTGTCACCTCTGAAGCTAAAACTTTCACAAAGACATATTCTGCTGAGCTTTGTAACTTATTTTTTATAAGTACATTTATCATATGTACAGTTCACTCCTCGCAACTTTGTAAAAGGCATCATTCCCCATTCAAATACAATATTTCTTATTTTGCTCCAGATATCTGCATGCTCCAGTTTAGTGCACACATTTAGGACTGTCTCAAAAGGGTTTGGACTAGGTGGTACATACACATTTAGGACAGTCTCAAAAGGGTTTGGACTAGTTGGTACACACACATTTAGGACAGTCTCAAGAGGGTTTGGACTAGTTGGTACACAGCTACAACCAGAAGTTACTTTGTTTGTAGCAGGTTAGGAGAACTTACGCAGCAGGTTAGGAGAATTCACTTAACAGGTTAGGAGAATTGGGGTAAGGTTAGGATTAGTTAAAACGCTCTCCTAACTTGCTACGAAATGTCAATTCCGGGCGTATCCGTACTCTGTCTAGCAACAACCATAGAGATAGATAGAGGCCTCATCTTTGTATCTGTGCCATTATTGTGTCTGTTACAGCATGGGCAGCGTCATTGAGGCAATCTCCATTTTGAAGTAGTGCATTTTCTTCTTCACAATTGGCTGATTCCTCCTGATGACCCGGTTGGACATGACTCCAACAGGGTCACCAGGAGGGATCAGCCAATGAATTTGGATGTCCACCCAGTTGACTACATTAAAATCTGAGATTTGCACAACTAACCCAAGATAGACCACAGACTGTCATTTCCAATGGGAGCAAATTCATTATAGTGGGCAGAACAAGCAAGGAGGTGGACAGAGACAAGCACGAGTTAGTGAGATCCTATTGGCGTGTTCTAGCATGTATTTGCATATTTCCCTTAGGGAACGCATACTCTGAAGTGTACATGTGCAATAGCTCAATTCGCCCTTACACCCCTTCTAAACAACAAAACTTTTTGAAACTTTGGCAAAGGGTAATGTCTCCAAAACATAATAAACATAACAGAATGTCGGCCAAAATCCATCCAGCTCCATCTTCTCTCACATCTTCTCTCACTTTCAAGCGGTTGCATTGATCAGGTGTCAGTGCACTACTCGTAGTCATAAGAGATGAAAACAGTGACCCCTATTGTTCTTCTAGATAGGGCTCTGAGTGTTTATGGAACCTAGTTATATGCCTTGACCAGGTAAAACTCCAGACTCTTGACCCATGAGAGTTTTCTTGGTCAAGTCACGTGGTCAGAATAAAAACTCAAGGCCCTAAAAATGAATAGTGTACATGGTATACTCAGGTAGGGGTACAAATACAGTACATGTAGCTGTTACCTGTAATCTGTACCCTTTACAGGGGCATATGTGTACGATCTTTCGCTTCGGTCTATGTACCGCTGTGGAGCAGAACACACATTTGTCATCAAAGGGACAGCTCACCCCGAAATAGTCTAAAAATTAGTTTTTTGTTTTTCCATCATGTTTTAGTTTACCTCATCCTGGGACTTCACTAGTGTGTGTACGGTGCGGTGGCCGGTTTCTCCATGAATCATGTTCGTTCTTATCTGAGGACAAAAAACACTTAGCTCTTAGGAGCAAGTTCAACCCACAACAGGATAGAATGTGGACACAAAGGTGGAAGCAATAAAGAAGACCGTCAGTGGTCTCCATCTTACCTCTACTTTAATCTCATCCTCCAGCTCAGCGTCCAGGAAGTCCAGAGTTACAGGCTCCTGAAATTTAGGATTCTAGAGTGCGAGACAGAGAGCGAGAGACAAAGAGCGAGAGAGAAAGTGCGAGAGAAAGTGCGAGAGAGAAAGTGCGAAACAGTGTAAGAGAGAGTGAGAGAGAGAGAGAGAGAGAGAGAGAGAGAGAGAGAGAGAGAGACAGAGAGCGAGAGAGAAAGTGTGAGAGAAAGTGCGAGAGAGAAAGTGCGAAACAGAGTAAGAGAGAGTGAGAGAGAGAGAGAGAGAGAGAGAGAGAGACAGAGAGTGCACGCATGCGCGCGAGAGAGATTTAATACAACATTTACTGTTTTATAGATTGAATCAACGCAGGAAAGAGTTCCCCCAGGAATTATTTAAGACAGTCTATGTGAAACGACCTTTAAGGGTGGCATTAGTCATGCAAAAGACAACAGACCTGTGAAAAAAAGCAGCCTACCTGTCTATTTTAAATATTATGGGTATTTTGCTTACTGCAAATTAGTCATGCAAAAATTACCCTATGTCCAGATTTAAATGATTTCCAGTCAGGATTTGTCTTAATCTTTGTCCGTGAACCCTTCCTCATGAGCCTAGACAGATACAGCACCAAAACTCCAAAACAAACTTTATGAAATAGGAGTTGAGATATTAACAGGAGCTAAACCAAACCATTTAATACAGATAAGGTACAAACACAAACATACAAAGATAAGCTATGTGCCAACCTTTCCTCTACCTACATGTACATTTTACCTCAACTAACCTGTGCCACCGCACATTGACTCTGTACCGGTACCCCCTGTAGACAGCCTCGCTACTGTTATTTTATTGTTGCTCTTTAATTATTTGTTATTTTTCTGTTTTGTTATTTTGTTTTTAAACATGTTTTACTTCAGTTTATTTTAGTATATACTTTCTTAACACTTATTTTTCTTAAAACTGCATTGTTGGTTAAAACCTCTCTAGGCTAGGGGGCGGTATTTTCACATCCGGATGAAAAGCGTGCCCAAAGTAAACTGCCTGCTACTCAGGCACAGAAGCTAAGATATGCATATTATTAGTAGATTTGGATAGTAAACACTCTGAAGTTTCGAAAACTGTTTGAATGATGTCTGTGAGTATAACAGGACTTATTTGGCAGGCAAAACTCTGAGGACAAACCATCCAGGATTTTTTGTTGTTGTTGAGGTAATGCTCTTTTCAATGGGTTTTCTATGGGGATCTGGTTTTCTAAATCACTTGCTTGCAATTCCTATCGCTTCCACTGGACGTCAACAGTCTTTAGAAATGGTATAATACCTAACTCAGATGGACCCCTAGTGCTTCACACACATAGTAGTATATCACTCAGAGGGACCCCTAGTGCTTCACACACAGGCATTCACACACACAGGCACTCACAAATTGGTTGATGTTTTTCCTTTGAGTAATGAGGAAGTAGCCCTGTTCAGAACGAGGGTCGAGTGAAGTGTGTTGTTGTTTGTTAGAGTCGTGTGACATGAAAGCACGCTCCACTTTGTTTTCATCCGGTATTGAACGCAGTTTATCCCGTCTTAAATGTGAGTGATTATTTACGTTAAAAAATACCTAAAGTTGTATTAGGAAAGTTGTGTGAAATGTTTGGACAAAGATTACAGGTAACTTGTGAGATATTTTGTAGTCATGTTGCGTGAGTTGGAACCAGTGTTTTTCTGGATCAAATGCACCAAATAAATGGACATTTTGGATATATAATGACGGAATTAATCGAACAAAAGGACCATTTGTCATGTTTATGGGACATATTGGAGTGCCAACAGAAGAAGCTCGTCAAAGGCATGAATTATATCTTTATTTCTGAGTTTTGTGTCGCGCCTGGCGGGTTGAATTATGATTGTCTGTGTTTGTTTGATGGAGTGCTATCCTCAGATAATTGTATGGTTTGCTTTCGCTGTAAAGCCTTTTTGAAATCTGACACGTTGGCTGGATTAACAACAAGTGTAACTTTAATTTGGTGTATTGCATGTGTGATTTCATGAAAGTTTAATATTTCTAGTAATTTAATTTGAATTTGGTGCTCTGCCATTTCACTGGATGTTGTCAAATCGATCCTGTTAAAGGGATTTGATCCCTAAGAAGTTTTAAGGGCTTGTAAGTAAGCATTTCACTGTAAGGTCTGGCTCATATTGTATTTGGCGCCGGTACCTTATTATTATCTATCCTGATGCCTAGTCACTTTACCCTGGCTTCATGTACATATCTAACTCAAATACCTCGTACCTCTGCACATTGATCTGGTACTGGTACTCCCTGTATATAGCTCCACATTGATCTGGTACTGGTACTCGCTGTATATAGCTCCACATTGATCTGGTACTGGTACTCCCTGT
Source organism: Oncorhynchus mykiss (assembly GCF_013265735.2). Classification (NCBI taxonomy): domain Eukaryota; kingdom Metazoa; phylum Chordata; class Actinopteri; order Salmoniformes; family Salmonidae; genus Oncorhynchus; species Oncorhynchus mykiss. The sequence goes on from NC_048579.1 coordinate 64,519,098, forward strand.
ATATAGCTCCACATTGGTCTGGTACTGGTACTCCCTGTTTATAGTTCTACATTGATCTGGTACTGGTACACAAGAATGGAGCTATATACAGGCAGTACCAGATCAATGTGGAGCTATATATATATATATATATATATATTTAATTTGACCTTTATAAGTCAGTTAATATCACCAAACCACAGCATTCATCTGAAGTCTTTACCCATACTTGTGTATTTACTTAATGCACAGTAATGATGTTTTGATACAAGAACACCAGTGACATATTTCCTCAGGGCAGTTTACGGGAAAGCTGTGAGGCGGACATTACACTAAAGACTGATGTGAAACACATGGCTACGTGGGCGTAAGCTCCATGTTCTCCCTGTGTTTGTTGTGTGGAAATCATGAAGTGTCCCTCGCAAACCTTCTCTACACAAACCCATATGGTGACCTTTTCCGAGATAGCTTTGTTTGGCTAGCTTCCCCTAGTGCTAAGTGTGGCTAGGCTACCTAGGCTACACTAGGGTAATGTTATGCTAGGCTAACGGTAGGCTAACGCCAGGCTGCTAAATCTTAAAGGAACAGATGAGTGTTGTAGTTTTGTGTGTGTGTGTGTGTGTGTGTGTGTGTGTGTGTACTGTACCTTTGGGCAGAGGTTGGGATGCAGCAAGACGTAACCGTTGGGGTCAATGGCAAAGTAATAACCATTTGGTCCAAACTACAAGAGATAGAAAGAGACAGGATAGTTAGTGTGTGTGTCGATGGTATTGATGGTGTTCTGGATACTGTGTAGCACACAGGCGAGCGTGTCTTACTGTAAATCTCGGTGTTAATCTTTTGATGTCGTCCAGAGACACATCGATAGCCATCACTCCCAGGATCAGCTGGTTTTGGGGCCTCTGTGAGAAAAAACAAACAAGGAAAGCATTATATAGTACCTCACTCAGACGGACCCCTAGTGCTTCACACACACAGTAGTATATCACTCAGAGGGACCCTTAGTGCTTCACACACAGGCATTCACAAAAACAATTTAACTCCGATGACTCAAGTCCCTTGGCGACTTTAAAAAACATTTCCAAAGTAAAGAGCACAGTGGAGATAAAACATGTCCTTTAGAAATCCTTGTTGTTACTGTGACTCATTAACGAGTCATTCTCAGCCTGGCTTTAGTCATTACAGGTCCATCAAACACCATCCATGTATTGATACGTAGGCTATGTGTGCTGTGTTTAAAGGTATGTAGATCTGTTCTTGAGCTGATCTTGTCCACTAATTGTCTATATGTTTTGTGTGGATCCCAGCAAGAGTAGCTGAGGCTTTCACAACAACTAATGAGGATCCTACTAAAATACCGAAATACCAAATAGCATGATCTTGACGCAGTTAGCTACTGTTATCAGATGTCGTTGCTTCCTGTGGCACAGAGTGGGCAGGCTTTGAAGAGTGACACTATAAAATGGCTGACAAGTACCTCAACAAGGAGATAGTAGAGGAAGAAAGGACCCACATCGTAATCGACTGCCGAGCAGACAAGGTAAAAATCTGTCGTTCTGCCCCTGAGCAAGGCAGTTAACCCACTGTTCCCAGTCCTGTGGTGTGACCCAGTGTTCAGTTCTGGAGGTGAACCTGGCTGAGAGATCATCAACGCCCTGCTTCTGGGACATACTACTGTGCAAATCAAACACACTTCTGAAAGCTCATTGCGGGAATGCAAGTAAATTAGTAAGTAAGCAAGTAAGCAGTCAGCCAGCCAGTCAGTCAGTCAGTCAGTCAACCAGCCAGTCAGTCAGTTAGTCAACCAGCCAGCCAGTCAGTCAGTCAGTCAACCAGTCCGTCAACCAGTCAGTCAACCAGCCAGTCAGCCAGCCAGTCAACCAACCAGTCAGTCAACCAGCCAGCCAGTCAACCAGCCAGCCAGCCATCCAGCCAGTCAACCAGCCAGCCAGTCAACCAGCCAGCCATCCAGCCAGTCAGTCAGCGCTGTACCTGTAGTCCCCTCTCTTTGTCAGCTTTGGTGTTGGTCTTGTTGAAGACTGGAAGTGTTCCTGTGATCACCAGACCCAGCTCCTGTCAACCAGATCACATGTATTTTCAGTCCGTCTCCTTTAGAACAGCATGTCAACACCCCTACTGGTCTTATCAGACTGATAACAACAGGTATAATATGCACCAGTTGAGGCTGGTGGGGGGAGCTATAGGAAGATGGGCTTGTTGTAATGGCGGCAATGGAATCAATGGAACGGAGACAAACATGTGGTTTCAATATGTTTGATGCGTTTAATACCGTTCCATTGAATCCATTCCTGCCATTACAATGAGCCCATCCTCCTATAACTCCTCCCACCAGCCTCCTCTGCTATGCATTCTCTATGCACATGTACTGTATACTGGTGTAGGTTGTGTTCATGTACTATAGTCTATAGGTAAGAATAGTACTTGAAATGAAATAGTAGCCTGGTCCCATATCTGTTTGTGTTGTAAACTCAAGCACAAGCAGATATGAGAACAGGCTAATGTACTAGCCCTGTGGAGCAAGACCACAAGGCAGATTATAGTGAGAGTCCATAATACTAACTTTCCATTGGTGTCAGAGAGGGTAATTAATGACGCAAATACACTTTCCAATACAAACACCAGCTACCTAGTTATAAATACAAATAGCAGAAATAATGGGAAGCTGTGCAGGGTAGTATTTACAGTGTGAATTTGGGGACAACAAGGCTTACACAGGGTGTCAGGCTGTTGACTATGGTAAGTGTAGATACTGTATTATAAACTTGCTATGTGTGTCAGAGTGCAACTAGTGACGCAAACACCCTTTTAATACAAACACCAGCTGTCTAGATCTAAAAGTAGCTCCTATCAAAGTCAAGCGGCGTCCTGACTTAAACAGTGGATAAGGGATGAAAGTGCATCCGATAGAGAAAACGTCACGTTTCCATGTTCAATCATATAACATTGTTTACTATGGAATGAGAAAGAAAGAAAGACTCAAAATGACACGTCTTTGCAGGTAACCAGACACAGGGCCATGTGGTGTGCCGCTTTGCTTGTGTGTGTGTGTGAGAGAACACACAGTGGGCCGCTATTGTGACGTGTGGCTGGAGAAGCATCTGTTTCCAGTAATGAGGTGGACAGCCTCCATCACCACAACAGGGAAGACACCATCTCTCTAGTGCGTCTGGATGGTCTTCATGGTGTTATGTGTGCTTGCTGGAAATGTGCGATGACCTCTGAATCTGTAATCAGATTTCCTTATTGCACTGAGACTGTGTCATGCTGTTGGATTTGACACTATACATCCATCTTGCTATGTCTCCCACTTCACATTATATACTAAACAAAAATATATGTGTGTATGGCGTTGTGTGGGCGAGCGGTTTGCTGATGTCAACGTTGTGTGGGCGAGCGGTTTGCTGATGTCAACGTTGTGTGGGCGAGCGGTTTGCTGATGTCAACGTTGTGTGGGCGAGCGGTTTGCTGATGTCAACGTTGTGTGGGCGAGCGGTTTGCTGATGTCAACGTTGTGTGGGCGAGCGGTTTGCTGATGTCAACGTTGTGTGGGCGAGCGGTTTGCTGATGTCAACGTTGTGCGGGCGAGCGGTTTGCTGATGTCAACGTTGTGTGGGCGAGCGGTTTGCTGATGTCAACGTTGTGTGAACAGAGTGCCCCATGGTGGCTGTGGGGTTATAGTATGGGCAGGCATAAACTTCGGACAACGAACACAATTGCATTTTATCGATGGCAATTTGAATGCACAGAGATAACGTGACGAGATCCTGAGGCCCATTGTCGTGCCATTCATTCACACCATCACCTCCTGTTTCAGCATAATAATGCACAGCCCCATATTGCAAAGATCTGTGCACGATTCCTGGAAGCTGAACATTTCCCAGGTCTTCCATGGCCTGCATACTTACCAGACATGTCACCCATTGAGCATGTTTGGGATGCTCTGGATTGATGTGTACGACAGCGTGTTCCTGTTCCCGCCAATATCCAGCAGCTTCGCACAGCCATTGAAGAGGAGTGGGACAACATTCCACAGGCCACAATTAACAGCCTGTTCAACTCTATGTGAAGGAGATGTGTCGCGCACTGCATGAGGCAGATGGTGGTCACACCAGATACTGACTCGTTTCTGAACCACGCCCCTACCTTTTTTTAAGGTACAGTATCTGTGACCAACAGATGCATATCTGTTTTCCCAGTCATGTGAAATCCATAGATTAGGGCCTAATGAATTTGATTTTCTTATATGAACTGTAACTCAGTAAAATCTTTGAACTTGGTGCATGTCGCGTTTATATTTTTGTTCAGTATGAATATTGTTCTGAAGTCAACGTACCACCGTGTGTGCTGGGTTGTTTCTGACTTGGCTCCGCTGCTGTTCAACATAAATCAATACTGGCTGATTTATATTACACATATATTTTGACAGCTTGTTTCAGTGCACTGGGTCCTTGCCTTATCTACTGTTGAAGTTCATACAAAACTTGAACTTGATATGAGCTATTTCTAGAACCAGAAAGTGTGTGTTCATGTAAAATATGAACTCAATACGTGAATATTGAACTAGATATCTGGTGTTTGTATTGGAAAATTGTATTTGCGTCACTAGTTGGACTCTCGGACACCCTTAGCAAGTTTATATACAGTATGTGCATTAACCATAGTCAACAGTGTCTTGGCTGGTGGTACTGTAGTATTGGGAAGTACATTTTCTTCACTATTAGAAGCCTTTGACACCCAAGTTTGTATTAGTTCTACCCTCCAGTGTTGGGGTAAAGTTGTACAAATATGTACAAATATTGAATTCCAATTAAATTCCAAAAGATGTAAATGTTTTTACATTTCCAATTCAATTCCACTAAAAAAGTACAAATATTCCAATTACATAACTTGAAAAAATGTCATTCAAATTCATTTCAAAGTAAATTCTCTACGAGTGAATTCAAGAATTGAATTGGAATTTCAGTTTAAATTGGAAATTACCCCAATTCTGGTACAGTTTAATGTAAACTTGATCCCAACCCTGGTACACTTTAATGTAAACTTGATCCCAACCCTGGTACACTTTAATGTAAACTTGATTCCAACCCTGGTACACTTTAATGTAAACTTGATCCCAACCCTGGTACAGTTTAATGTAAACTTGATTCCAACCCTGGTACACTTTAATGTAAACTTGATTCCAACCCTGGTACACTTTAATGTAAACTTGATCCCAACCCTGGTACACTTTAATGTAAACTTGATTCCAACCCTGGTACACTTTAATGTAAACTTGATCCCAACCCTGGTACAGTTTAATGTAAACTTGATCCCAACCCTGGTACACTTTAATGTAAACTTGATTCCAACCCTGGTACACTTTAATGTAAACTTGATCCCAACCCTGGTACACTTTAATGTAAACTTGATTCCAACCTTGGTACACTTTAATGTAAACTTGATCCCAACCCTGGTACACTTTAATATAAACTTGATTCCAACCTTGGTACAGTTTAATGTAAACTTGATCCCAACCCTGGTACAGTTTAATATAAACTTGATTCCAACCCTGGTACACTTTAATGAAAACTTGATTCCAACCCTGGTACAGTTTAATGTAAACTTGATCCCAACCCTGGTACACTTTAATGTAAACTTGATCCCAACCCTGGTACACTTTAATATAAACTTGATTCCAACCTTGGTACAGTTTAATGTAAACTTGATCCCAACCCTGGTACAGTTTAATATAAACTTGATTCCAACCCTGGTACACTTTAATGTAAACTTGATTCCAACCCTGGTACACTTTAATGTAAACTTGATTCCAACCCTGGTACACTTTAATGTAAACTTGATCCCAACCCTGGTACACTTTAATGTAAACTTGATTCCAACCCTGGTACACTTTAATGTAAACTTGATCCCAACCCTGGTACAGTTTAATGTAAACTTGATCCCAACCCTGGTACACTTTAATGTAAACTTGATTCCAACCCTGGTACACTTTAATGTAAACTTGATCCCAACCCTGGTACACTTTAATGTAAACTTGATTCCAACCTTGGTACACTTTAATGTAAACTTGATCCCAACCCTGGTACACTTTAATATAAACTTGATTCCAACCTTGGTACAGTTTAATGTAAACTTGATCCCAACCCTGGTACAGTTTAATATAAACTTGATTCCAACCCTGGTACACTTTAATGCAAACTTGATTCCAACCCTGGTACAGTTTAATGTAAACTTGATCCCAACCCTGGTACACTTTAATGTAAACTTGATCCCAACCCTGGTACACTTTAATATAAACTTGATTCCAACCTTGGTACAGTTTAATGTAAACTTGATCCCAACCCTGGTACAGTTTAATATAAACTTGATTCCAACCCTGGTACACTTTAATGTAAACTTGATTCCAACCCTGGTACAGTTTAATGTAAACTTGATCCCAACCCTGGTACACTTTAATGTAAACTTGATCCCAACCCTGGTACACTTTAATATAAACTTGATCCCAACCCTGGTACACTTTAATGTAAACTTGATTCCAACCCTGGTACAGTTTAATGTAAACTTGATTCCAACCCTGGTACACTTTAATGTAAACTTGATTCCAACCCTGGTACAGTTTAATGTAAACTTGATCCCAACCCTGGTACAGTTTAATGTAAACTTGATTCCAACCCTGGTACAGTTTAATGTAAACTTGATCCCAACCCTGGTACAGTTTAATGTAAACTTGATCCCAACCCTGGTACACTTTAATATAAACTTGATCCCAACCCTGGTACACTTTAATGTAAACTTGATTCCAACCCTGGTACACTTTAATATAAACTTGATCCCAACCCTGGTACACTTTAATGTAAACTTGATTCCAACCCTGGTACACTTTAATGTAAACTTGATTCCAACCCTGGTACACTTTAATGTAAACTTGATTCCAACCCTGGTACAGTTTAATGTAAACTTGATCCCAACCCTGGTACACTTTAATGTAAACTTGATCCCAACCCTGGTACACTTTAATGTAAACTTGATCCCAACCCTGGTACAGTTTAATGTAAACTTGATTCCAACCCTGGTACACTTTAATGTAAACTCGATCCCAACTTTGGTACACTTTAAAAACCCAATAATGTTATGGGTCCATCAGACAAAAACATGAACACAACACAAGGGTTAATGAATAGTGTAATAGTGTAAAAGTGTACTGCAGGATTTGTTTTGAACCATTTGAACCTGTATTGCTATATTTCCTGTATAGCTAGTCTGTCTGAACAGTGACAGCCTGTATTCCTATATTTCCTGTATAGCTAGGCTGTCTGAACAGTGACAGCCTGTATTCCTATATTTCCTGTATAGCTAGGCTGTCTGAACAGTGACAGCCTGTATTCCTATATTTCCTGTATAGCTAGGCTGTCTGAACAGTGACAGCCTGTATTCCTATATTTCCTGTATAGCTAGGCTGTCTGAACAGTGACAGCCTGTATTCCTATATTTCCTGTATAGCTAGGCTGTCTGAACAGTGACAGCCTGTATTCCTATATTTCCTGTATAGCTAGGCTGTCTGAACAGTGACAGCCTGTATTCCTATATTTCCTGTATAGCTAGGCTGTCTGAACAGTGACAGCCTGTATTCCTATATTTCCTGTATAGCTAGGCTGTCTGAACAGTGACAGCCTGTATTCCTATATTTCCTGTATAGCTAGGCTGTCTGAACAGTGACAGCCTGTATTGCTATATTTCCTGTATAGCTAGGCTGTCTGAACAGTGACAGCCTGTATTCCTATATTTCCTGTATAGCTAGGCTGTCTGAACAGTGACAGCCTGTATTCCTATATTTCCTGTATAGCTAGGCTGTCTGAACAGTGACAGCCTGTATTCCTATATTTCCTGTATAGCTAGGCTGTCTGAACAGTGACAGCCTGTATTCCTATATTTCCTGTATAGCTAGGCTGTCTGAACAGTGACAGCCTGTATTGCTATATTTCCTGTATAGCTAGGCTGTCTGAACAGTGACAGCCTGTATTCCTATATTTCCTGTATAGCTAGGCTGTCTGAACAGTGACAGCCTGTATTCCTATATTTCCTGTATAGCTAGGCTGTCTGAACAGTGACAGCCTGTATTCCTATATTTCCTGTATAGCTAGGCTGTCTGAACAGTGACAGCCTGTATTCCTATATTTCCTGTATAGCTAGGCTGTCTGAACAGTGACAGCCTGTATTCCTATATTTTCTGTATAGCTAGGCTGTCTGAACAGTGACAGCCTGTATTCCTATATTTCCTGTATAGCTAGGCTGTCTGAACAGTGACAGCCTGTATTCCTATATTTCCTGTATAGCTAGGCTGTCTGAACAGTGACAGCCTGTATTGCTATATTTCCTGTATAGCTAGGCTGTCTGAACAGTGACAGCCTGTATTCCTATATTTCCTGTATAGCTAGGCTGTCTGAACAGTGACAGCCTGTATTCCTATATTTCCTGTATAGCTAGGCTGTCTGAACAGTGACAGCCTGTATTCCTATATTTCCTGTATAGCTAGGCTGTCTGAACAGTGACAGCCTGTATTCCTATATTTCCTGTATAGCTAGGCTGTCTGAACAGTGACAGCCTGTATTCCTATATTTCCTGTATAGCTAGGCTGTCTGAACAGTGACAGCCTGTATTCCTATATTTCCTGTATAGCTAGGCTGTCTGAACAGTGACAGCCTGTATTCCTATATTTCCTGTATAGCTAGGCTGTCTGAACAGTGACAGCCTGTATTCCTATATTTCCTGTATAGCTAGGCTGTCTGAACAGTGACAGCCTGTATTCCTATATTTCCTGTATAGCTAGGCTGTCTGAACAGTGACAGCCTGTATTCCTATATTTCCTGTATAGCTAGGCTGTCTGAACAGTGACAGCCTGTATTGCTATATTTCCTGTATAGCTAGGCTGTCTGAACAGTGACAGCCTGTATTCCTATATTTCCTGTATAGCTAGGCTGTCTGAACAGTGACAGCCTGTATTCCTATATTTCCTGTATAGCTAGGCTGTCTGAACAGTGACAGCCTGTATTCCTATATTTCCTGTATAGCTAGGCTGTCTGAACAGTGACAGCCTGTATTCCTATATTTCCTGTATAGCTAGGCTGTCTGAACAGTGACAGCCTGTATTGCTATATTTCCTGTATAGCTAGGCTGTCTGAACAGTGACAGCCTGTATTCCTATATTTCCTGTATAGCTAGGCTGTCTGAACAGTGACAGCCTGTATTCCTATATTTCCTGTATAGCTAGGCTGTCTGAACAGTGACAGCCTGTATTCCTATATTTCCTGTATAGCTAGGCTGTCTGAACAGTGACAGCCTGTATTCCTATATTTCCTGTATAGCTAGGCTGTCTGAACAGTGACAGCCTGTATTCCTATATTTTCTGTATAGCTAGGCTGTCTGAACAGTGACAGCCTGTATTCCTATATTTCCTGTATAGCTAGGCTGTCTGAACAGTGACAGCCTGTATTCCTATATTTCCTGTATAGCTAGGCTGTCTGAACAGTGACAGCCTGTATTGCTATATTTCCTGTATAGCTAGGCTGTCTGAACAGTGACAGCCTGTATTCCTATATTTCCTGTATAGCTAGGCTGTCTGAACAGTGACAGCCTGTATTCCTATATTTCCTGTATAGCTAGGCTGTCTGAACAGTGACAGCCTGTATTCCTATATTTCCTGTATAGCTAGGCTGTCTGAACAGTGACAGCCTGTATTCCTATATTTCCTGTATAGCTAGGCTGTCTGAACAGTGACAGCCTGTATTCCTATATTTCCTGTATAGCTAGGCTGTCTGAACAGTGACAGCCTGTATTCCTATATTTCCTGTATAGCTAGGCTGTCTGAACAGTGACAGCCTGTATTCCTATATTTCCTGTATAGCTAGGCTGTCTGAACAGTGACAGCCTGTATTGCTATATTTCCTGTATAGCTAGGCTGTCTGAACAGTGACAGCCTGTATTCCTATATTTCCTGTAGAGCTAGTCTGTCTGAACAGTGACAGCCTGTATTGCTATATTTCCTGTATAGCTAGGCTGTCTGAACAGTGACAGCCTGTATTCCTATATTTCCTGTATAGCTAGGCTGTCTGAACAGTGACAGCCTGTATTCCTATATTTCCTGTATAGCTAGTCTGTCTGAACAGTGACAGCCTGTATTCCTATATTTCCTGTATAGCTAGGCTGTCTGAACAGTGACAGCCTGTATTCCTATATTTCCTGTATAGCTAGGCTGTCTGAACAGTGACAGCCTGTATTCCTATATTTCCTGTATAGCTAGGCTGTCTGAACAGTGACAGCCTGTATTCCTATATTTCCTGTATAGCTAGTCTGTCTGAACAGTGACAGCCTGTATTGCTATATTTCCTGTATAGCTAGGCTGTCTGAACAGTGACAGCCTGTATTCCTATATTTCCTGTATAGCTAGGCTGTCTGAACAGTGACAGCCTGTATTCCTATATTTCCTGTATAGCTAGGCTGTCTGAACAGTGACAGCCTGTATTCCTATATTTCCTGTATAGCTAGGCTGTCTGAACAGTGACAGCCTGTATTCCTATATTTCCTGTATAGCTAGTCTGTCTGAACAGTGACAGCCTGTATTCCTATATTTCCTGTATAGCTAGGCTGTCTGAACAGTGACAGCCTGTATTCCTATATTTCCTGTATAGCTAGGCTGTCTGAACAGTGACAGCCTGTATTCCTATATTTCCTGTATAGCTAGGCTGTCTGAACAGTGACAGCCTGTATTCCTATATTTCCTGTATAGCTAGGCTGTCTGAACAGTGACAGGATTAGCCTGAAAGTCTGAGGGAATTGAATTTGAGTTGGAATTTGTGGAATTGTTGGGGACAATATTGAATTAGGGAATTTGGAATTGAAAGGAATTGAATTATCTCTGAATTCAAAGACTGACCTGTATTTTGAATTTAATTCAATGGAATTTACAGGGAGAGAATTGAACTGGAATTGCATCTGTGGAATTGACTCCAATCCTGAAGTGTAAACACTTCACCCATCTTCACTGTAACCATCCAGAATACAACTTCACACTATTTCTGACACTGTGCTGTAACTATATTCACACCACTGCTGTTGGTTCATATTTGATCCCCCGTTCAATATTGTATCAGTTGGTGTAACGTACCAGTGCGTCCTGGTAAACGTTGGTCCATTGAACCTGCTTGGCCTTGTTGTTTGCTTTGACCATGGGCCTTCCCAGTACATCCAGATACTCCTGTTGTGTGTGAGAGAGGAATCAGACCAAACCAATGAGACAATCACTACTGTGCATTGAATAGCATGACTATATAGAGAGGTGTACCATATGACCACAAGAGGGCATAAGACACAAACTCGAAAGAACTGTAGAAACGCTGTATTGCATTATTACAACGTGCCAGATTTACTGAACATTTGCACCAAAGCAAGGTTTGCCTATTATAGTTGAGTTTAGACTTCAGTGTTTTAAGATCTATTTGATTACTGTTTACCTGAGTGTTGATCCTGATAGCACCGATGGACGGGATTTCATAATAGTACCCTGGAACACAGGTATTTCACCTTTACACGTCATAACTTACAATATAACACACCAGGACACAGTATGGCAGACTTGGGCTCTGATTGAATCCCATGACAATGCATCCTTGTTCTCTTCCTGGAAGTAGTCACTTATCTGACATGGTCTGGTCCTACTGTAAAAGCATTAGGGTGGACACATTGCTTTCCCTCATCTAATCATATCAGATAGGTAGGAAGGAGGTAGTATTCAGGCAGGGCCGTGACATATGTGTGTTTGACATGGTCTGGTCCTACTGTAAAAGCATTAGGGTGGACACATTGCTTTCCCTCATCTAATCATATCAGATAGGTAGGAAGGAGGTAGTATTCAGGCAGGGCCGTGACGTATGTGTGTTTGCGCGTGTGTGTGTTCTGTACCTTTGTTGGTGCAGGCCATCCACTGGATTGGTCCTTTGTCATAGTTGTGTTGGCCCACTGAGAACGTGAATATCCGCACCTAAAGGGTCAACATAGGATCAAGGGTCATAAATAGATGTAACATGTCTGTATCTGTGTACAGTATGTTTCAGTGTATGCATATGACTTGTATATCTCTACAGTATATATATGTTGGTGTGTATTATCTAGCAAGAGATGGGAACACTAGTCCACCCGTTGCCCTGGGATTTCTACACTCTGCTTACCAAACACATTTACACAGTATACGTCCGATTATGAACAAATATACACACCTCAGGAGGCTGGTGAAGGGAGGACGGCTCATAATAATGACTGGAATGGAGTGACTGTAATGGTATCAGACACAAGGAAAATATGTATTTGATGTGTTCGAATACCATTCCATGGATTCTGCTCCAGCCATTACCATGAGTCCGTCCTCCCCAATTAAGGTGCAACCAGCCCCCTGTGATACACACATCTGTATCATTGAGTAATTGAAGCGCTTTGATTTATGCACGACAGAATGCATCCTGTAGCAGCTCCTCTGATGGAGATTTTCCCCAGGATCATGTAAACTACCCACAGAACCTCCTCTTCCTGAGGGTTCCTTATGTCTGTGTGTAGGAGACGTCTCTATCTCTCAACCAACCTTTTTGTCAGCGTTATACTTCTGGAAGATCTCCTGGGCCCTCTCCTCTCCTCCGTCAGTGAACAGCATGATGATCTTGTTACACAACGCCCTGCCCTGGGTCACGTTCAACTAGAGAGACAGAGAGGGGAATGACGGAGGGGGGATAGAAAGAGTGGCGAGAGGAGGGGGGGAGTGGGGACACAGAGAGAGAAGTGGGTTTACAGAGAGAGAAAGAGAGAGAGGACGAGTAGGGACACAGAGACGGGGGGGGGGGGGGGTTTGGGGGTGAGAGGAAACAACACAACATACATTTTATGTCATTTAAATGACTAAATCACAGTGATTAGGTTTACGGTGTACTGTGTGTTTACAAACCATCAGAAAATAAATCAGTTGTTGAAAGATCATTTTATTGTGTCTTGAACCACTATTTCCCCAGGTCTTGTATTTGTTGTACTCAAACTATTTGACCTTTAGGATGGGACAATGAAGATTTATTGAATTGAAAAGGTCAGACCTGGACAAACCATTCCCAATTAAATCCACTTATTTTACTTTCAATAAACTTAACTCTAAGAGTGTTGACCTTCCTTTTTACAAATCATTTAATTTCATTTATGAATGTGGGCACCCTATCAACATAAGGTTTGATAGAAAAGGTTTAATGTATCGCCATCAGAGTCCTATTTATAAGGAACCAAATGGAGGAAAACGGACTGAAACAGGGAGAGAGACTGCCTGAATTTGTCCAATAACAAACGTTTTGCTACGGTGTGCCCAAATGAATTACGACCCAAGTGATTGAAACAAATGGAAGAGTGAAATGTCCAAAATCACCAGCAGATGGCGAAACGTGACAACAATAACAGGTGGTCTCCTCTGGGGCGATTACTAGTACTATAGCTAGTGTTTCCATTTTTATTCTCATCATTTAAGATAATCTAATGTCTCCATTTCATCGAGTTACATCAACCACGTGGGCTAATGAAAAACAGGGAAAACACAGGGGACACAAAGTGGAAAAATACAAGGGATATGTTTAATGTTTTGTAGACACACAGACCATGCCTCTCTCCCTGCCTCTTCTTTTCCTCTCGCTTTCTCGCTCAATCTCTTGAACACACTCACACACGCCACACCACAGTCCCTCCTAACTGACACTAAACCTCATGCACACACACATGCACGTGAATACATCCAAACACATCAAACTATAGCACACACACACACACACTCTCATCCCCTACCGATGAGAGCTGCTCGAAGGCCAACTCGAAGCCGCCTTTATAGTTGGTGATGCCCTTGGCTGAGATGTTCCGCACAGCGTCCTTCAGGAACCTCTTGTTCCTCACGTTGGCCTGTACCAGGTTCTGAAAGCACGCTGCCTTCATCGCTTTATCATTAAACTGTACCAGACAGATAGACAGAGGGAGGGGGGGGGGGGGGGGGGGGAGTTGTTGAATTATCATTGAACTGTACCAGACAGATAGACAGAGGGAGGGGGGGGGGGAAGTTGTTGAATTATCATTGAACTGTACCAGACAGATAGACAGAGGGAGGGGGGGGGGGGAGTTGTTGAATTATCATTGAACTGTACCAGACAGATAGACAGAGGGAGGGGTGTTGTTGAATTATCATTGAACTGTACCAGACAGATAGACAGAGGGAGGGGTGTTGTTGAATTATAATTGAACTGTACCAGACAGATAGACAGAGGGAGGGGTGTTGTTGAATTATCATTGAACTGTACCAGACAGATAGACAGAGGGAGGGGGGAGATGAGTTGTTGAAATATCATTGAACTGTACCAGACAGATAGACAGAAGGGGGGGGGGGGGGGTTGTTGAATTATCATTGAACTGTACCAGACAGATAGACAGAGGGAGGGTGGGGGGGGGGGGGGGGATGAGTTGTTGAATTATCATCGAACTGAGTGAGAGAGTGAGAGACAGAAAGAGAAATAGAAAAGTCACCCACTGAGACAGAGGATGAGCCATACATATACGTTCCTACACACCCACACACACGACAGGGAATAAGGCTCTTTCTTTTAAAGCATTGATGTTTGGTACAGGCTGTGGTTAGAAATACTAATATTAGTCATTTCAAATGGGAAGTGATATCATTCTGTCCACATTTACATACACAAAAAAAGTTGACTGCTACAGACACTCCAGCTACAGAGATCACTGCTACAGACACTCCAGCTACAGAGATCACTGCTACACACACTCCAGTTAGAGATCACTGCTACAGACACTCCAGTTACAGAGATAACTGCTACAGACACTCCAGCTACAGAGATCACTGCTACACACACTCCAGTTACAGAGATCACTGCTACAGACACTCCAGTTACAGAAATCACTGCTACAGACACTCCAGTTACAGAGATCACTGCTACAGACACTCCAGTTACAGAGATCACTGCTACAGACACTCCAGTTACAGAGATCACTGCTACAGACACTCCAGTTACAGAGATCACTGCTACACACACTCCAGTTACAGAGATCACTGCTACAGACACTCCAGTTACAGAGATCACTGCTACAGACACTCCAGTTAGAGATAACTGCTACAGACACTCCAGTTACAGAGATGACTGCTACAGACACTCCAGTTACAGAGATCACTGCTACAGACACTCCAGTTACAGAGATCACTGCTACAGACACTCCAGTTACAGAGATAACTGCTACAGACACTCCAGTTACAGAGATCACTGCTACACGCACTCCAGTGCACAAACGACCGCTACAGTCACGCACCACAGCAAACAAAGGTGTCTACTTCTCCATCTGTGTGTGTGTGTGTGTGTGTGTGTGTGTGTGTGTGTGTGTGTGTGTGTGTGTGTGTGTGTAGCACACGGAGACTGAGAAATTAGTCACTGTCACGTTTCAAACATCTAGGTTGGGAGGGGTCTGTGGGGACAATGATATTAGCATCGCCATCTGTACAACCAGTCTCTCTCTAACACACACACACACACACACACACACACACACACACACACACACACACACACACACACACACGTGTGTGTATTCAAGCCCATATCTGATTAAAGACATACAAATCCATCCAGATCACTTTAACCAAAAGGCCAGAAACCAGCCTAAACCCCCAAACAGCAAGCAATGCAGATGTAGAAGCTCGGTGGCCAAGAAAAACTCCCTAGAAAGGCAGGAACGTAGGAGGAAACCTAGAGAGGAACCAGGTTCTGAGGGGTGGCCAGTCCTCTTCTGGCTGTGCCGATAGAGATAAGAGTACATGGCCATTAAGTCCAGATCGTTCTTCAAGATGTTCAAACGTTCATAGATGACCAGCAGGGTCAAATAATAATCACAGTGGTTGTAGAGGGTGCAACAGGTCAGCACCTCAAGAGTAAATGTCAGTTGGCTTTTCATTCCAAGAACCCATTCCTCAAACACAATAACGACTAGCACAAAGTCATTGCATTCGTCCTATATTATAATGGGTAAACATCACAGTCATTCCATTTGTCCTATAATTACAATGGGTAAAGATCACAGTCATTCCATTTGTCCGATAAATAGCCTATGTGTAAAGACCACGTTCTGCCAACTGCCTTGGATACTCACATAGACCACATTGACGTAGTCATCGTCAGACAGGGTCTCCAGCATCTCGTTGACAGAGGTGTGGATTAGCTTGAGGGTGAGACCAGAGACACTGCCACTCCTACGGACAGACGTTATAACCTGTTATTACATACCTATGACTGTGTTATTACGTGCCTGTTACTATAATGTAATGGGAAAATAACCATGAAAAACAGTCATTGTCTGGTCTGGAGGTGTGGATCAGTTTGAGCGTTAACTCAGACACCTACAGGAAGGAGAGAAAGGGCGTTAAGTACCACAGGAGCAGGTTATTACCCGATGCTACACATCTAGGACTGTGTTATCCAGACAAATATGTGTTTGTTTGTTCTGGATTTAACTTGAACTGGGTTGCTTCCTTCAGCCAAGAGCTAAAATAGTCTGTTGTTGTATTTCTCTTGTTTGTGTGGAGGATATTTCAATTGAATATCTCTTCGATGAACACATCTATATCCGCAGCAGAGTAATGAGCAAGGGGAATCAGACCACACAAACAACAAATGTATCTGACTCAACCAACACCACCATACTGTAATTCATATTTAGCACTAGGCCTAAGTGTGGTGCCGTCATTACATATGCAATAAGACCACTAACTAGCCTGTTAGCATTCAGGGGCCCAGAAAGACATTGCCCTTTAAATTTGCCACGGCTGAAGCTATAAAACTAACATTGAGTGTGATGAAGTGGGAGACATGAGTCGTGTGCTAAATGGTGTGCTACCCTATTCCCCATACAGTGCACTACTTTTGACTAGCGCCGTATGGGACTCTGGTCAAAAGTAGTGCACTATAGGGAATAGGGTGCCATTTGGGACACATGCAGAGACAAAGAGGCATTAAAACAACCACAGGCTGCGTGACTACTAGGCTTTTAGCTAACACTAATAGGCTCTCTAGATATAGGCCTATTAGTCATTAGGCTAACCCAGCAGTGGACTTAAAGCGCTATCACCATGCCTCGTCTAGCCGACGCTAACGCTACATGAAAGGCTAACATTAGCATAGAGTGAGTCACTTTAACTCTGACATTTCGTGTTGTCGTAGCGACGTCGAGAATTGGACATTTAATGATATAGGCCTACACTTGAACATAGCACCACTCAAGTTAAAATTGGATGTGAGAGAAGTTGAGAGCAGATGGTCTGTATATAAATACATGGCTTAATTGGTTGCAGGTAAAGACAAAATGCACAGAATGGAAAAAAGGAGGAGTGAAGGGTTGTTTCTTTTATACTCCTTCTGCTCGGCATCCCCACGACGGCAGCAGCACGGCTTTGATGTTGAAATAGCCTGTCAATCAGGCCCGCCAATTATCTACCTCGCGTCAAGAGCAAAGGGGGGGCGAAATTGATTTTTCATGTATATATTTTTTATTGGTCTCATTTAGGTGCTGGCGCGGTGCCAGCCTTTCCATTCCAGGCACAGCCGGTTAATCAGGGTGCGTCGCGGTGGCAGGGGCTTTACCCATCTAGTATAGACAAATCGTTTCAGTTCCATGACAACCAAAAAAACTCCCTGTAGGCAATTCTCATTAGCACATAATAAGATGATACAGTTATGTATGTTATGTACAGTATACAGCAGGGATTTGCTGATGAACTAGATAACCATGACATTGATAGCCTAGTGTGTAGTTCATACAATAGCATATAGTGGTTTGATTAAAGATGCACTATGTAGAAATCGCTCCCCCATTTCCTGGTTGTTAAAATTGTAATAGTTTGCCTAATTTCTATTTAGGTGACAAAACAAGCAAGTCTAGTGTAGAGAATCATTATACCATCTAAACCGCTGAGAAATATCTTTCACATAACCCAAAATATATTGTATTTTCTACTGTTTGAAGTTGATGTACCGCTTCTTAGACTTGCTTTCAATGAGAATGACAAATCAATAACTCTATGTGAATCTGGGTTGGGTCCCCCAAAAAGTGACATCTTTCAGCTTTAAGAGAAAGTAGTCTGGCTGTCTTGCTCTACGTTTCCAAGTTTCCACGTGATTTCTGATGTACTTTACATTAAATAGCCATATACCCAGGGAGTATTTGTGGGAGTTTATAGGGACTCTTGTAACTGCCTTGTATCAGGTGTGTAAAGCAGGCTACAGGTAGTAGCAGCACTTACACAACCACTGTCACTTTAGTTTTACATGAAAACGAATAAGTGAGTTCCTAAATGTTGGCACACCATTACGACACCTACAGGATTTCCCCATTTTTCAACAGACAATTCCTATTGTCGTATTGTTTTATTTTTTTGTCCAAAATAATGAAAATTGTGTACTTATTAGCTTGATCCAACGTTGTTTCATTTCTTTTTAAATTTTTATTTAACCTTTATATTATAACTAGGCAAGTCAGTTAAGAACAAATTCTTATTTACAACGACGGCTTACCCCGGCCAAGCCCGGATGACACTGGGCCAATTGTGTGCTGCCCTATGGGACTCCCAATCACGGCCGGTTGTGATAAAGCCTGGAATCGAACCAGGGTCTTAGACCCTATGTGTAAGGTCTGTGTAATACTAACCACTGACTGGAATCCACTTTGAATAAGATTACTAAAATATAAAAATGTCAACAAAAGTGTAATTGTGGTTGAGAATTCTTAGGTGTAAACTACAGTTCAAAAGTTTGGGATCACTTAGAAACTGTTTTGAAAGAACTAGAAGGCCAGCATCCCGGAGTCGCCTCGTCACTGTTGACGTGGAGACTGGTGTTTTGCGAATGAATCTGCCAATGAGGACTTGTGAGGCGTCTGTTTCCCAAACTAGACAATCTAATATACTTGTCCTCTTGCTCAATTGTGCCTCCCACTCCTCTTTCTATTCTGGTTGGATCCAGTTTGCGCTGTTCTGTGAAGGGAGTAGTACACAGCGTTGTACGAGATCTTCAGTTTCTTGGCAATTTCTCTCATGGAATAGCCTTCATTTGTCAGAACAAGAATAGACTGACGAGTTTCAGAAGAAAGGTTATTTGTTTCTGGCCATTTTGAGCCTGTAAACAAACCCACAAATGCTGATGCTTCAGATACTCAACTATTCTAAAGAAGGACGGTTTTATTGCTTCTTTAATCAGCACAACAGTTTTCAGCTGTGCTAAAATAATTGCAAAAGGGTTTTATAATGATCATTCAGCCTTTTAAAATGATAAACTTGGATTAGCTAACACAACGTGCCGTTGGAACACAGGAGTGATGGTTGCTGATAATGGGCCTCTGTATGCCTATGTAGATATTCCATTTAAAAGAATTCAAAACATAAAAATAAATTACAACATTAACATGGTCTACATTGCATTTCTGATCAATTTGATGTTAATTTAATGGACAAAAAAATGGCTTTTCTTTCAAAAACAAGGACATTTCTAAGTGACCCCAAACTTTTGAACGGTAGTGTACATTCACAGCAAAACAAATGATGGTTTCGCTATAGTTCATGACGTATTCTATTTCCTCAGTCTCTCCAAGTTATGAGAGTGCTGATGCAGCTCTAAGCTCATTACAGGCTGGTGGGTGGGGGGGAAGTCAGAACTTGTTTTTATGACTGGTCATGAAATGGATTCTGACTGTAAATATGAATCACAAAAAGAGAGTCACTCACGCATCCACTAGGATCAGCATGTCCTTAGGAGACGCCGCCCCCTGAATGTACCTGGTAAACAAACAGGCAAATAAATACAGTGGTGAAAAACCACGTGAGACGTTTACCTCGTGTCTAATGATTCCACCAAATACACCAACAGAAAAAACATTGTCAAAAGCAGGCTGACTTTTAAATGTCAATTGTAAAGTAACAGGGTTATGCATCTTAGTGTGTGTGTGTGTGTGTGTGTGTACATATTTGTGTGTGTTTCTCAAACAGTGTTTAATATGGGGACCAAAAAGCTAGGTTCAAGCAGGGCAGGTAATGTTCGTTCTGAGAAACACTTGGAGAGTTGGAGAACGAGGAGACAAAGGAGACAGGCGGCGACTCAATGCCTCCACTCACCACGGTCGCCGCCGGACGTCGTAGAGGTCAATCTTATTGGGCGTTTTTCGCGAGTCCATCCAAGGGGATGCTGGGAACAAAGATAATTTAAATCAAATCAAGCTTTATTTAAAGTGCATTTGAAAAGACAACACACTTCACAGTAAAAGCATAATGCTTCATTCCAGACAGAGACTACTAACCAGCTGAATGTTACATCATAACAGTTTGACTTTAAACACTGCATCGTATATTCAACTCACTTGTATTATAAATGTGGTTTTACAGACGTGTTGAATAGGTTTTATGTACACATTTTAATAGAATGCTTCTGAAATGCACATTGTTATATTTGGTAACACGTTTCATTTTCCTTGACTTCAACACCATTCGCTGCATTGAACGGATGTGGGTGGAGCCATGTCTACCTAAGGGTGCAAATGAAAAACACCCACAAAAGCTCTAAAGAAGGCCTTAAGGCTGACACATAAAGCTTAACAACAGCAGTGATACTAGCAAGAGCAGTGTGCAGGTTTCTTCTTTATTCTCAACTTAAACTTACTTGAATCCCAGTTTAACTTACTACCACAAAGAGTGAATAGATTGCTTTAGCACACACTTAATACCGTTTCAGCTGATGTTATTATATTCAACAAATCTGAAATACAGTACCAGTCAAAAGTTTGGACACACCTACTCAAGGGTTTTTCTTTATTTGTACTATTTTCTACATTGTAGAATAATAGTGAAGACATCAGCACTATCAAATAACACATATGGAATCATGTAGTAACCAAAAAAAGTGCTAAACAAGTCAAAATATATTTTATATTTTAGATTCTTCAAAGTAGCCACCGTTTGCCTTGATGACAGCTTTGCACACTCTTGGCATTCTCTCAGCCATCTTCATGAGGTAGTCACCTGGAATGCATTTCAATTAACAGTTAAAAGTTAATTTGTGGAATGTCTTTCCTTCTTAATGTGTTTGAGCCAATCAGTTGTGTTGTGACAAGGTAGGGGTGGTATAGAGAAGATAGCCTTATTTGGTAAAAGACCAAGTTCATATTATGGCAAGAACAGCTCAAATAAGCAAAGAGAAGTGACAGTCCATCATTCATTTAAGATATGAAGGTCAGTCAATGCGGAAAATGTCATGAATTGTTAAAGTTTCTTCAAGTGCAGTCGCAAAAACCATCAAGCGCTATGATGAAACTGGCTCTTATAAGGAACGCCACAGGAAAGGAAGACCCAGAGTTACCTCTGCTGCAGAGGATAAGTTCATTAGAGTTAAATGTACCTTATATTTCAGCCCAAATAAATGCTCCACAGAGTTCAAGTAACAGACACATCTCAACATGAACTTTTCAGAGGAGATTGCATGAATCAGGCCTTCATGATCGAATTGTTGCAAAGAAACCACTACTAAAGGACACCAATAATAAGAAGAGACTTGCTTGGGCCAAGAAACACAAGCAATGGACATGAGACTGGTGGAAATATGTCCTTTGGTCTGAGGAGTCCAAATTTGAGATTTTTGGTTCCAACCGTCAAATCTCCCATTCCTCTCAAAAAGTTTAGTAAAAACTGTTGCGCAGAAACTCACTGCCTTCCTGAAGACTAACAATGTATACGAAACGCTTCAGTCTGGTTTTAGACCCCACCATAGCACTGAGACTGCACTCGTGAAGGTGGTAAATGACCTTTTAATGTCGTCAGACCAAGGCTCTGCATCTGTCCTCGTGCTCCTAGACCTTAGTGCTGCTTTTGATACCATCGATCACCACATTCTTTTGGAGAGGAAACCCACATTGGAAACCCACATTAGTCTACACGGACAAGTTGTAGCCTGGTTAAGATCTTACTTCAGTTAGTGCTAAACACGGCTGCTAGAATCCTGACTAGAACCAAAATATTTGATCATATTACTCCAGTGCTAGCCTCCCTACACTGGCTTCCTGTTAAGGCCCGGGTTGATTTCAAGGTTCTACTGCTAACCTACAAAGCATTACATGGGCTTGCTCCTACCTACCTTTGCGATTTGGTCCTGCCATACATACCTACACGTACGGTACGGTCACAAGACGCAGGACACCTTACTGTGGCTTTCTCCTATAGAGCTCCATTTTTATGGAATGGTCTGCCTACCCATGTGAGTGACGCAAAATCGGTCTCAACCTTTTAGTCTTTATTGAAGACTCATCTCTTCAGTAGGTCCTATGATTGAGTGTAGTCTGGCCCAGGAGTGTGAAGGTGAACGGAAAGGCACTGGAGCAACGAACCGCCCTTGTTGTCTCTGCCTGGCCGGTTCCCCTCTCTCCCCTGGGATTCTCTGCCTCTAACCCCATTACAGGGGCTGAGTCACTGGCTTACTGGTGATCTTCCATGCCGTCCCTAGGAGGGGTGCGTCACTTGAGTGGTTTGAGTCACTGACGTGATCTTTCTGTCCGGGTTGGCGCTCCCCCTTGGGTTGTGCCGTGGCGGAGATCTTTGTGGGCTATACTCGGCCTTGTCTCAGGATGGTAAGTTGCTGGTTGAAGATATCCCGCTAGTGGTGTGGGGGCTGTGCTTTGGCAAAGTGGGTGGGTTTATATCCTGCCAGTTTGGCCCTGTCCGGGGGTATCGTCGGGTGGGGCCACAGTGTCTCCTGTCCCCTCCTGTCTCAGCCTCCAGTATTTATGAGTCGGGGGGCCAGTCTGTTATATCTGGAGTATTTCTCCTGTCTTATCCGGTGTTCTGTGTGAATTTAAGTATGCTCTCTCTAATTCTCTTTCTCTCTCTCTTTCCTTCTTTATTTTTTTCTTTCTTTCTCTCTCTCGGAGGACCTGAGCCCTAGGACCATGCCTCAGGACTACCTGGCCTGATGACTCCTTGTTGTCCCCAGTCCACCTGGCTGTGCTGCTGCTCCAGTTTCAATTGCTCTGACTGCGGCTATGGAATCCTGACCTGTTCACCGGACATGCTACCTGTCTCAGACCTGCTGTTTTCAACTCTCTAGAGACAGCAAGAGCGGTAGAGATACTCTGAATGATCGGCTATGAAAAGCCAACTGACATTTACTCCTGGGGTGCTGACTTATTGCACCCTCGACAACAACTGTGATTATTATTATTTGACCATGCTGGTCATCTATGAACATTTGAACATCTTGGTCTGTTATAATCTCCACCCGGCACAGCCAGAAGAGGACTGGCCAATGACCTGGAACACACCTCCAGGCTGTGTAAGGGATATTTGACCAAGGAGAGTGATGGAGTGCTGCATCAGATGAACTCTTGAATGAGTAGATGTCCAAACTTTTAACTGGTACTGTATATTTTTAAAAAACGTTCTACATTAACAATTTTCACAAAGTGCTTTTCAGGTCGGTCATGTCAGAGGTAGGGCATAAGGAGGCTATTGATGGCTGTCCCCGTGTCCTTGTCCCCGTCTCTGTCCCCGTCCCTGTGTCACAAGCCCATAGCTACCCAGGCCTTGGTGACAAACACAGGGATCGCCGTGACTCACTGTTTTCCCAACCTCCGCGTGTGTGTGAGAGAGTGCTCTATTGTGTGTGTGTGTGTGTGTGTGTGTGTGTGAGTGTGTGAGAGTGAGAGAGTGAACTTTCTCTCTCTTTCTGTGTATTTTTTCAGTGTGTGTGAGTGCTGAGTAAATACAACGTGACAAAGTGGCCCAGCGCATTACGTCTCCATCAATAGCCACTTTAAGGTCATGGGCTGAGGGCGTAAGCCAATTGGCTGGCTGGCTACTCACCTGGGAAGTAGCGAGCCAATCCGGTGGCGCTGCCAAACACCTGCCACAGTAGAGTAGGATCCTCTTCCTTGTTCTTTCTAAACACGGCCTCTAATGCGTCTGTCCAGTTCAGCTCATTCAGCACAATGGTGGCTGTGGGATAGACAAACACATACGCATACACACACATTATTATTCACATAACAGAGTTAAAGGCCCACTCTGTGATATTTACAACTGTTTTTGATCATTTGACTTAAACAACTCATTTTCTAAGGGGACTTCCTTTGAGGTGACGGATTGGTATACAAGACACATAACAACATGATTTAACTCAAAATTATGTACAGAAATCCTATTGACCCAATAGATGAGTATTCCCAGAGAGAGAGAGCCAAAGCGAGAGGTTTCACTCCCATCAAAATCTGTCCACGTGGGAAAACAGTGGTCCTGGCTTAACTGCTCCAGGAAGAACAAGGTGCTTAGCTGTATTGGATGGGGAGAAGCATTTCAACATTCTTTGCAGAAATTAAACTAAAGTACTGTATACAGTGTATTGGGTACGGTACCACACTCTCAGGTTATTCATAAATATCTATTAAATACGTACACACTGAGTCTACTATCTCACAGAAAGGACAAAGATAATAAATTACCACAAACACATAAAGGTGAGTAGAGAGATGAACATTGATAGTTATGTTGAAGATGAACTTTACCGTGTTTATTGTATGCTAAACTTTTTATCCTTTTGTAATAGGATTATGTTATTTGGTAACGCCATGTATCAAGATTGGCTAGTATCTGCCATTAACGCAATGATGGCAACTCTAATGCTAAAACTAAAACTACAGCTAACCCATTACATTGCTTAACTCTCAGATGCCAGTTCTCCATTGTCTGTAGAGTATGAATTTTTAGTGTGCGCGCACACACACACACACACACACACACAAAAAAAAAAAAATCATACTCTACAAACAATGGAGAACTGTCATCTGAGAGTTCAGCAATGTAATGGGTTAACTTCCATGAGGAACAGTGGATGGGGAAGAAATGTGGATGGGGAGGAGCATTGCACTGCCACTAAGCTGAAATGAAACTGAAGTACACAGTGTATTGTGTACAGTACCAAACTTTCTCCAGCTCTTCAGATATATCTATATCTTTCTCACAGAAAGGACAGAGATATTATCCATAAACAAGCAGGTGAGTAGAGAGATTAACATGGACAGACAAATTGAAAGGTAAGCTTTAGTGTGTTTACTACCTCTTTTACTTTTCTGTTTTTACTGTGTGCAAATCCTTTTTCTTTTTCAACTGTATGTTTAAACTCTTTGTCCCTTGGTTAGGAGACTATTTTCAATGCTATATGGTAACACATTGTATCAAGATTGGCTAGTATCCGCCCAAAACGTAATGTTGGAAACTCTAAAGCTAAAACTACAACTGATTATACAATCTTAGAAAAAAAAGGTGCTAAGTAGAACCATACAGGCTTCTTTGGCTTGTACCCATAAGTTAACTGCCTGTATATGGTTCTACCTAGAACCCTCTAGGAAGGGTTGTACCCCTCAAAAAATGATCAGCTAAAGGTTCTTGCTTGAACTGTCTATGAAGACTTCTACCGTGACCCTTTTTATCTTTGGAGGGTTACGACTAAAACCCTCTATGAACGATTAGAACCCTCCAGCCTTATTAGCCTTTAGAATGTAGTTGAATTTAAAACTAAACCCTCTATGAACGATTACAACCCTCCAGCCTTATTAGCCTTTAAAATGTAGTTGAATTTAAAACTAAACCCTCTATGAACGATTAGAACCCTCCAGCCTTATTAGCCTTTAAAATGTAGTTGAATTTAAAACTAAACCCTCTATGAACGATTAGAACCCTCCAGCCTTATTAGCCTTTAAAATGTAGTTGAATTTAAAACTAAACCCTCTATGAACGATTAGAACCCTCCAGCCTTATTAGCCTTTAAAATGTAGTTGAATTTAAAACTAAACCCTCTATGAACGATTAGAACCCTCCAGCCTTATTAGCCTTTAAAATGTAGTTGAATTTAAAACTAAACCCTCTATGAACGATTAGAACCCTCCAGCCTTATTAGCCTTTAAAATGTAGTTGAATTTAAAACTAAACCCTCTATGAACGATTAGAACCCTCCAAGCCTTATTAGCCTTTAAAATGTAGTTGAATTTAAAACTAAACCCTCTATGAACGATTAGAACCCTCCAGCCTTATTAGCCTTTAAAATGTAGTTGAATTTAAAACTAAACCCTCTATGAACGATTAGAACCCTCCAGCCTTATTAGCCTTTAAAATGTAGTTGAATTTAAAACTAAACCCTCTATGAACGATTAGAACCCTCCAGCCTTATTAGCCTTTAAAATGTAGTTGAATTTAAAACTAAACCCTCTATGAACGATTAGAACCCTCCAGCCTTATTAGCCTTTAAAATGTAGTTGAATTTAAAACTAAACCCTCTATGAACGATTAGAACCCTCCAGCCTTATTAGCCTTTAAAATGTAGTTGAATTTAAAACTAAACCCTCTATGAACGATTAGAACCCTCCAGCCTTATTAGCCTTTAAAATGTAGTTGAATTTAAAACTAAACCCTCTATGAACGATTAGAACCCTCCAGCCTTATTAGCCTTTAAAATGTAGTTGAATTTAAAACTAAACCCTCTATGAACGATTAGAACCCTCCAGCCTTATTAGCCTTTAGAATGTAGTTGAATTTAAAACTAAACCCTCTATGAACGATTAGAACCCTCCAGCCTTATTAGCCTTTAAAATGTAGTTGAATTTAAAACTAAACCCTCTATGAACGATTAGAACCCTCCAGCCTTATTAGCCTTTAAAATGTAGTTGAATTTAAAACTAAACCCTCTATGAACGATTAGAACCCTCCAGCCTTATTAGCCTTTAGAATGTAGTTGAATTTAAAACTAAACCCTCTATGAACGATTAGAACCCTCCAGCCTTATTAGCCTTTAAAATGTAGTTGAATTTAAAACTAAACCCTCTATGAACGATTAGAACCCTCCAGCCTTATTAGCCTTTAGAATGTAGTTGAATTTAAAACTAAACCCTCTATGAACGATTAGAACCCTCCAGCCTTATTAGCCTTTAAAATGTAGTTGAATTTAAAACTAAACCCTCTATGAACGATTAGAACCCTCCAGCCTTATTAGCCTTTAAAATGTAGTTGAATTTAAAACTAAACCCTCTATGAACGATTAGAACCCTCCAGCCTTATTAGCCTTTAAAATGTAGTTGAATTTAAAACTAAACCCTCTATGAACGATTAGAACCCTCCAGCCTTATTAGCCTTTAAAATGTAGTTGAATTTAAAACTAAACCCTCTATGAACGATTAGAACCCTCCAGCCTTATTAGCCTTTAAAATGTAGTTGAATTTAAAACTAAACCCTCTATGAACGATTAGAACCCTCCAGCCTTATTAGCCTTTAAAATGTAGTTGAATTTAAAACTAAACCCTCTATGAACGATTAGAACCCTCCAGCCTTATTAGCCTTTAAAATGTAGTTGAATTTAAAACTAAACCCTCTATGAACGATTAGAACCCTCCAGCCTTATTAGCCTTTAAAATGTAGTTGAATTTAAAACTAAACCCTCTATGAACGATTAGAACCCTCCAGCCTTATTAGCCTTTAAAATGTAGTTGAATTTAAAACTAAACCCTCTATGAACGATTAGAACCCTCCAGCCTTATTAGCCTTTAAAATGTAGTTGAATTTTCTTTTTTTAATGATTGAACCTTTATTTAACTCTGCAATTCAGTTAAGAACCAATTCTTATTTACAATGACGGCCTACACTGGCCAAACCCGGACAACGCTGGGCCAATTGTGAGTCGCCCTACGGGACTCCCAATCTAGGCCGGTTGTGATACAGCCTGGATTCGACCCAGGGTGTCTTTAGTTACACCTCTAACACTGAAATGCTGTGCCTTAGACCACTGCGCCACTCGGGAGCCAATACGAGACATAACATATACAATAAGGCCTTTCATTGAGGCCCTAGTTATACCCTAACACAGTGGTGTTAGGAATATCCTGGTTTACAGGCCACATCAGGCCTGCAAGTCCCATTATGCCGGTGATTGAGAAGAAGCAGAAAGCAGCAGAGAGGCAGACTGAAGAACACATTCAAGAGCTGGAGCAGGAAATCACTGAGCTAAAGAGGAGAAGCACTGACCTGGAGCAGGTCTCACACACTGAGGATCACCTCCATCTAGTCCAGAGCTTTCCATCCTTATGCACCCCTCCACCCACCAAGGACTGGTCTGAGATCAGTGTTCACAGTGATCTCTGTGTGATGAGTTTGAGGAGAGCGGTGTGTCAGTTGGGGGAGACACTGAATAAAGAGATTGAGAAGCTGCCTGAAACAAACTGAAGAGGATTCAGCAGTATGCAGTGGATGTGTCTCTGGACCCTGATACAGCACAAAGTGAACTCATCCTATCTGAGGATCGGAAAGAAGTAACATATGGAGACACACGACAGAATCTCCCTAATAACCTAAAGAGGTTTGATCCTGTCCTTATTGTCTTGGGAAAGGAGGGATTCTATAAGAGAGTCTATAAACAGGAAAGGGAATATCACACTGTCCCCTGATAGTGGATGCTGGGCTGTGGTCCTGACCGATAGAAGTAAGTACGCAGCTTGATCCCCCATCTTTACCCCCCTTTCCCTTAGAGAGAAGCCCCAGAAGGTGGGTGTGTTTGTGGATTATGAGGAGGGGCTGGTCTCCTTTTATGATGTGGAGGCCAGGTCTCATATCTACTCCTTCACTGGCTGCACCTTTTTTTTAAAAAAGGGGGGGTTCTTCTTAGGACACTCTGAATGGTTCAACCAGCCTTATTAGTCTTTAAAATGTAATTATTTATGACAATGCATTGCATGTATCATAAGGCCTTTGTCTGAGGGCCTAGTTATGCCATTACACATTGGTGTTAGGAATCTCCTGGTTTACAGGCCACTTCAGGCCTGATAGTCACATTATGCAGTATTACAGTAAAACAAACAATTCTGAAAATCTTCCTGCAATAGAGCATGCTGGGAAATATTATATATGGTTCTATGTAGAACGCTTCTTGCTTTCCAAAGAATCCGTTTTGTCTTCCAAAGAATCATCAAAGAACCATTGTCTTCCAAAAAGGGTTCTTCAGATCAAAAGAGTTCTTGGTAGAACCCTATCCCTCCGTAAAGAACCTTTTAGGAATCCTTTTTTCTAAGAGTGTAGGTATTATGCACACTGTATATCTCTGTTGATCCTCATTAGCTGTAATGAACACTGAGTAACATTGAGGATTTTTCAAATCCAGTTGAAAGGGATAGAATTGGTATTTGGTCAGGTACAGTCCCAGAGCTTTAGAATAGTGATGGCTATTTATGACATCAGTTTGGAATAGTAGACTAATGTAACTGTGGGGAAATATATGTGATATTGGGTTGTGTGTAATGAATGGTTTGTTTCTGACTCATCATTGTATATAATTCTAAAAAAAAAAAAAAATACAAAAAAATAAATGTACATGTACCTTGTCCGTCTGCCTTTCTGAACTGATAATAACATAACACTCATTGTGAAGATAAAGGCAAAGAATTAGTGAGTGAATGATGAAAATGATGAAGAGAAACATGACAGTGGACAGTCACCTTAACTTAAATAATGTTTTATTGGCTTAAATCTAAATAAAATATCTATGCTATAAAATTTCTAACCTACAGGCAATGGAAAACTGGCATCTGAGAGAGTTTAGTCATGTAAGGAGTTAACTGTTCCAGGAAGAGGGAAGGACCATTTCAACATCACTTTGCTGAAGTGGATTGGGAGGAGCATTACAATGTCACTTTCCTGAAATGAAACTTCAGTATACAGTGTATTGAGTACGGAATAAACTCTCCCCAGCTCTTCAGAAATATCTATTAAATACACAGTCTACTATCTCACAGAAAATACAAAGATATTACCCACAAACGCATGCAGGTGAGTAGAGAGATTAACATGGACAGATAAATTAAGATTAAGTTCAACCATGTTTGATGTGAGTAAATAATTTTTATTTTCCAACAGTATATTAAAACTCTTTATTCTTTAGTTGAAGTACTATTTTCTATGTTATATGGTAACAGGTCTAAAATGGCTAGTATCTCTCCATAACACAATGTTGGAAACTCGAAAGCTTAAACTACAATTTAGTTGACTGATTCTAGATGGGGTTTTTACGGTTTGATTTTTCATTCTCTGTCTAGATATGGTCACCTCCAGTAGTCTCCTGTATGAAGAGCAATTCCTGTGCTCTATCTGTCTGGATGTACTGTAGTCACCGAGGAAGGCTGAAGAACTCATTAAAGAGCTGGAGCAGGAAACCACTGAGCTAAAGAGAAGAAGCACTGAGCTGGAGCAGCTCTCACACACTGAGGATGATCTAAACCTCCTCCAGAGCTTCCCATCCCTGTGCAGCCCTCCACTCACCAAGGACAGTGATCTGTGTGTGGGGATTGTGAGGAGAGCCGTGTGTCAGCTAGAAGAGACAGTCATGAGTGAGATGAAGAGGTTGTTTGATGATGAGCTGAAGAGGATTCAGCAGTATGCAGTGGATGTTATTCTGGACCCTGATACAGCAAGCCCCTGGCTCATTCTGTCTAAGAATGGGAAAGAAGTGAGAACTGGAGAAAAAAAACAGAAGCTCCCTGATAACCCAAAGAGGTTTGATTCTGCCGTTAATGTCTTGGGAAAGAAAGGCTTCTCCTCAGGGAGATTCTACTATGAGGTAACTGTTACAGGGAAGACTGAGTGGAATTTAGGAGTGGCCAGAGAGTCTATCAACAGAAAGGGGACTGTCGCATTAAGCCCTGATAATGGACGCTGGGCAGTGATCCTGAGGGATGGGAGTAAGTACATAGCTTGTGCCCCGACCCGTGTCCACCTCTGCATGAGAGAGAAGCCCCAGAAGGTGGGGGTGTTTGTGGATTATGAGGAGGGTCAGGTCTCATTTTATGATGTGGAGGCCAGGTCTCATATCTACTCTTTCACTGGCTACACCTTCACTGAGAAACTATATCCATACTTCAGCCCTTTGCTCAATGATGGTGGTAAAAACTCTACTCCTCTAATCATCTCTCCTGTCAATCACACAGACTGAGTTTGAACCTGAAATTGACCTGAAACTGACCTGTAAAATTAGTACCTCAATTAGAGTTCAGTCTTTCATAAAACACCAGGGACAATATTTCACTGTAGTTCATTACCTGATGTTTGTTATTATTATTTGACTTCTAAAAGAACAATCCTTTATCTGATCTTAACAAAGCACTGGGCCAGCCACTCTTCAATATCACCTGGGCCAACACCTTCCCACTAATGAGATGACAAACCAGCACAGGTGTAACACATACTGAGTAACGAGGGGACACCAATCAGTGCACCCCACGCGCTAACGTCCAACCTCTAAATATAAATGGAAAAACCAAAACCTATATATAACACTGTCAGTCTGTTAGACATGATGAGTGCAGAAAGCAGCAGCAATGTAACAGTTGACCTGTATTACCAATATCTCAGACTCACAACAAGGTATGACTTCATATCTGGGAGAGAGAATTCAGAGGTTTTTCTGATTATTGTCCCACATGATGAAATCGGGGAGGGGACTTTGGCTCTGTCTCTGTCTGATAGCACGTTTGTATGTTTGTCACACGTGATATCTCAGACTGAGATATCAGACTGTTTTTGATGAAACTTGGTTGTATGATGTGTTTTGCTGTAGAGATCTGGCATTTTCTAAATGACACAGACTGGCCAGGTGGAGGCACTATAACAAGCAATTGAAAATGCACATTTTGAAAGGTCACGCCCCTCACCCAGTTTGTCCAATAGTCATGAAATTCAGGACATCAGTCCTCCTCTTCAGAAGGAACAAATTTTCAGCAGGGATCCATAAGGTCCACCACGATGGATATTCCACCATTTAGAATTTGGTGAAAAACACTTCAAACGCTTCTCCTCTGGCACTGAATGATCGATCAGCAAGAAACTTGATGGACAAACGTCTCTCAACGCAATATATTGCAGACTAGTACCTAAAACAACATGGCCGTAATGGCCAATAAACTTTCATGTGGTCCGAAACGCAAATCAGTCACAGATATTTCTATTGTAACAAATTTGGTACACATGTTGAAAACACTGTCAACAAGACCCAACATATGCAAGAACATTCATATCGACCACAAGGTGGCACTATAACTGGCACAGGTAATATCAGCATAGTCTCGTTTGAATTTGCCGGGGGAAGGGGGGGTATCATTGAGGGGGACGAAATGTTTAATGCTGCATTGTTTTAATTCTGATAATATCAGCACTATCTGTTTGTTTTACTTAGATTTATACAATGCATATACTCTGTTGATCCTCAATAGCTTTAATGGTCACTGAGTAACATTCAGGATGTCTGGATAAATACATTCAGTTGAATAGTGATACACTTGGTATTCAGTCTAGCACAGCACCAGAGCTTTAGAATAGTGATACACTGGGTATTCAGTCTAGCACAGCACCAGAGCTTTAGAATAGTGATACACTTGGTATTCAGTCTAGCACAGCACCAGAGCTTTAGAATAGTGTTACACTTGGTATTCAGTCTAGCACAGCACCAGAGCTTTAGAATAGTGATACACTTGGTATTCAGTCTAGCACAGCACCAGAGCTTTAGAATAGTGATACACTTGGTATTCAGTCTAGCACAGCACCAGAGCTTTAGAATAGTGATACACTTGGTATTCAGTCTAGCACAGCACCAGAGCTTTAGAATAGTGATACACTTGGTATTCAGTCTAGCACAGCACCAGAGCTTTAGAATAGTGATACACTTGGTATTCAGTCTAGCACAGCACCAGAGCTTTAGAATAGTGATACACTTGGTATTCAGTCTAGCACAGCACCAGAGCTTTAGAATAGTGATACACTTGGTATTCAGTCTAGCACAGCACCAGAGCTTTAGAATAGTGATACACTTGGTATTCAGTCTAGCACAGCACCAGAGCTTTAGAATAGTGATACACTTGGTATTCAGTCTAGCACAGCACCAGAGCTTTAGAATGGTGATACACTTGGTATTCAGTCTAGCACAGCACCCGAGCTTTAGAATAGTGATACACTTGGTATTCAGTCTAGCACAGCACCCGAGCTTTAGAATGGTGATACACTTGGTATTCAGTCTAGCACAGCACCAGAGCTTTAGAATAGTGATACACTTGGTATTCAGTCTAGCACAGCACCAGAGCTTTAGAATAGTGTTACACTTGGTATTCAGTCTAGCACAGCACCCGAGCTTTAGAATAGTGATACACTTGGTATTCAGTCTAGCACAGCACCCGAGCTTTAGAATAGTGATACACTTGGTATTCAGTCTAGCACAGCACCAGAGCTTTAGAATAGTGTTACACTTGGTATTCAGTCTAGCACAGCACCCGAGCTTTAGAATAGTGATACACTTGGTATTCAGTCTAGCACAGCACCCGAGCTTTAGAATAGTGATACACTTGGTATTCAGTCTAGCACAGCACCAGAGCTTTAGAATGGTGATACACTTGGTATTCAGTCTAGCACAGCACCAGAGCTTTAGAATAGTGATACACTTGGTATTCAGTCTAGCACAGCACCAGAGCTTTAGAATAGTGTTACACTTGGTATTCAGTCTAGCACAGCACCCGAGCTTTAGAATAGTGTTACACTTGGTATTCAGTCTAGCACAGCACCCGAGCTTTAGAATAGTGATACACTTGGTATTCAGTCTAGCACAGCACCCGAGCTTTAGAATAGTGATACACTTGGTATTCAGTCTAGCACAGCACCAGAGCTTTAGAATAGTGATGGGTATTTATGACGGTCTTATTCTATGAAATATGATTGAATTGGATGTCATTTTTTTAGGGGGGTATATTATATGGGGGTGTTTGTAATCGTCTGTTTCTATGGTTTTGATGACTCATTGTCACTGCATTTCAACATCACCTTGTCGAAATAAAACTGAAGTATACAGTGTATTGTGTACGGTACCAAACTCTCTCCAGCTCTTCAGAAATATCTATTCACTACCTATACACTGTGTCCACTTTCTCACAGAAAGGACAGAGATATTATCCACAAACACATGCAGGTGAGTAGAGAGATTAACATGGACAGACAAATTGAAAGGTAAGCTTTAGTGTGTTTACTAACTCTGTTACTTTATCGTGTTTACTGTGTGCAAATCCTTTTTTCTTTTCACCTGTATGTTTAAACTCTTTGTCCCTTGGTT
This sequence comes from Oncorhynchus mykiss, assembly GCF_013265735.2. Classification (NCBI taxonomy): domain Eukaryota; kingdom Metazoa; phylum Chordata; class Actinopteri; order Salmoniformes; family Salmonidae; genus Oncorhynchus; species Oncorhynchus mykiss. The sequence continues at coordinate 64,553,360 of NC_048579.1, forward strand.
AGGAGACTATTTTCAATGCTATATGGTAACACATTGTATCAAGATTGGCTAGTATCCGCCCAAAACGTAATGTTGGAAACTCTAAAGCTAAAACTACAACTGAATTGACTGATTCGACACTTTAAGAAAAACAGGTGCTAAGAAGAACCATACAGGGTTCTTTGGTTTGTCCCCATTGGGCAACTCTTTTGGTGCCTTTGTAGAAGGTTCTATCTAAAAACCCTTTATGTAGGGTTCTTCAAAGAACCCCCTGTATATGGTTCTACCTAGAAGCCTCTATGAAGGGTTCTACCAAGAACCTTATCAGCCTTTCAAATGAAATTATTTATGACAATACAATACATGTATCTTATATAATGGGTGGGTCTAATCCTGAATGGTGATTGGTTAAAACCGTATTCCAGCTGTTTTCTATTCCATAAGTTACCACAGTCATTTTAACGTCATAGATTTAGCCAATTTACTCTGTTCCATCTGTTCCATCTGAATCCACCGTCTCATCAACCCAGCCATGCCATCTGTAAACTTGATCTCCACTATTAAAAGCATCTACAACAGTAGAGATTTGAATAAAATTTAGTCGGTCTCTCCGACATTTGCAACACTGTTTCAATATTCAAATTCATTCTCCAGCTGTCCCATAGCAGCAAACGTGTCGGGAGTCAGGAGTCGGGATGAGACAGACAGGCAGGCAGCTTTTCTCAGTCAGTCGAAATCATGAATCAGCTGGCATAATTTTCTTGATATATACAAAGAACTATCAATAGAAAACAGGTAAAACGAAACAAAGTGCAGCTAGTTTGCAGTCTTTCCAGCTTCAGTTTGAAGTGATTCTGCTAGCTGTGTTGTTGGCTAGGTCCTCTGAACACCAGAGTCCTGAGGAGATCACATTTTCTATGCCAGGTGAAATCGCGCATCATTAGCTCATTGTTATGGATGTATCCAAATAAATGTCACTAGAAAACAGCTTAAACAAATGCTAATGCAGCTACTTTGTTGTTATTCTGTCTGCACTGTTTGACGTGACTAAGTTATCCATAGTTGTCTAGCTAGCAAGCAAGGGATGAGAACGTTGCCAGAAAGCATGGCAATAGAACATTTAGAACGAACGACTGGGTCGTTCTAAATTCTCTGGCAACCAAACCGATAGACCAGCCGGCTTGGGTAGCAACCCTAGATTTGTGTTGGGACTATATCTTGTGGAAGGATGAATAGTATGACTAAATTAATTAAAACGTTAAATGAAAATATGTAAATCGTTATTTGAATATTTTGGTAACCCTTTGTATAAAAGTGATAAAACCCTCAAAGCCGGTGTTTGTCTAGGGCCTAACAACACCCATGCCATTATATCCTCCAGAACACGGGCTTCTTGTGCATTATCACTTAAATAACCTCGATCATCTAAACTGGAACAACCAAAATTACTAACAGATTGGATTAGTTTAGAAAACTAATCTCTGTGTATCATAAAATGTATTAACCAATAAATGTACAGATATTACAGTAAAATAAACAATTCTAAAAATATCTCTGCAATAGAGCATGCTGTGAAATATTATATACGATTCTATGTAGAACCCTGTTTCTAAAACTGTTTGAATGATGTCTGTGAGTATAACAAAACTCATATGGCAGGCAAAAACCTGAGAAGAAATCCAAACAGGAAGTGAGAAATCTGAGGTTGGTCGAATTTCAACCCAGTCCCTATTGAATTCACAGTGGGATATGGATGAGGTTGCACTTCCTATGGCTTCCACTAGATGTCAACCATCTTTAGAAACTGGTTTGAGGATTCTACTATAAAGGAGTGGCTAAATGATGGACTTTATGGAACAAATCAGTCATTTATTGTCGAACTGGGATTCCTGGGAGTGCCATCATCAAAGGTAAGTGAATATTTATAGTGATATTTCTAACTTCTGTTGACTCCAAAATGGCGGATATTTCATTGGCTGGATTGGGCTCTGAGCGCCGTTCTCAGATTATGCTTTTTCCGTAAAGTTTTTTTGAAATCTGACACAGCGGTTTCATTAAGGAGAAGTCTATCTTTAATTCTGTGAATGCCACTTGTATCTTTTATCAATGTTTACTATGAGTATTTCTGCAAAATCCCCGGATGTTTTGGAATCAAAACATTACTGCACGTAACGCGCCAATGTAAACTGAGATTTTTGGATATAAATATGCACATTATCGAACAAAACATACATGTATTGTGTAACATGATGTCCTATGAGTGTCATCTGATGACGATCATCAAAGGTTAGTGATTCATTTTATCTATATTTCTGCTTTTTGTGACTCCTATCTTTGTCTGGAAAAATGGCTGTGTGTTGTTTTGACTTGACTATGACCTAACATAATCAAATGTTGTGCTTTCGCTGTAAAGCATTTTTGAAATTGGACACGATGGGTAGATTAACGAGATGCTATGTGTGAAAGTTACATATTTCTAAAAAATATTTTAGAACTTCGTGCGCTGCCTTTTCAGCGGAATGTTGTCGAGGGGTTCCGCTAGTGGAACGCCTGCCCTAGAAAGGTTAACACTTCAGGCAGCTGGTCTGCCTGAAGGACACGGCTTCGGATGTCGCCTTGGCCGGCAGCCTTGCGACAGTTAACACGCTTAAATGTCTTACTCACATCAGCCACGGAGAACGAGAGCTCACAGTCCTGATGAGTGCTGTTGGCCCACGTCGGTGGCTATGCGTTTTGCTCAAACAGGGCGAAGAAGGTGTTTATCTTGAGATTGTCTGCAGTCCCTGTCACATATGTCTCATGTCTGAGCCGTTAAATTGGGACTCCACTTTGTCCCTGTACTGTTGTTTTGCCTCTTTGATTGCCTTACGGAGGGCATAGCTGTTCTGTTTGTACATGTCCATGTTCCCAGTCGCCTTGCCGTGGTGGTCTGCTCTTTCAGTTTTGCCATCTATCGTGGTTTTTGGTTTGGATAAGTTCTAATCATCACAGTGGGAACAGCATCCTCTATGTACTTCCTGATGAACTTAGTCACCTAGTCAGTGTATACGTCAATATTGTTCTGAGGCAATGCAGAACATTTCCTAGTCTTGAAGCATAGATTCCGATTGGTCAGACCAACGTTCAAGAGTCGTTACCATGGGTACTTCCTGTTTAAGTTTCTACCTATAGGAGGGGAGGCATGACCTGATTTGCCAAAAGGGAGGGCGAGGGAGGGCCTTGTCAAAGGGGGAGAGCTCGATCCGCGAGTAGCACAGGAGATGTGCTATTGTGCGTTGGTAGTGTTTTCCTCAGATTTCATTTATTATAGTCCCCTGCCACAATAAATTGGGCCTGAGGATATGCGTAGTTCCTATAGAGCCGTCGGAGGGTCGGCTTCGGGGGGAAATACATGGTCGTGACAATGACAGAAGAAGATTATCTCAGGATGTAATGCGATCGGCATTTGATGGTGAGGTATTCCAGATCGGGAGAACAAATGGACTTGAGTTCCTGTACTTTACCACAATCACACCATGAGTAGTTAACCACAAAACATACACCTCCACTTTTCTTTCTTCCTGTCTGTGCGATGGACGGAGAACTCCGCTGGCTGAATCCCCATCCCTCAGCTTTATAACATACCAAGTGGCGGGGCTGCAGACTGGGGCTGACACTTTTTGTCTTTACAGAATAAAACAATGGAAGACACAAATAAAAGGGCCAAAACTAATAGGACTCCACTGATTAAATCACATTTAGTGACATAAAGAGCAAGTCGGAAAATGGATGTTGGAACCGTTAATGTAACTCTGGGGGAAGAGTTGTCACATCAGAGAACTACTGGAACACTGATTGCTGAGTTAGTAGTCACACACAGTAGTCACACACACACACACACACACACACTGTTGCATTTCAACTTTAGATCACCAGTTAGTGTGATAAATGTGATAAAAATAGATTTGCAATGGGAAGTAATAGCTGGTTTGTTCATTTTCATGTTGTCATTGTTTACAGACGGCTCGATGCGGAAGCTCTAGGAACAATACTTACGACTCCACGTGTTGAATGTGTACTTCGCTATAAAATAAGTGTTTAAAACACATTTTTAACCAGGGTCTCCCATTTTGCTGCCTGTGGGCTGCCATTCTAATCCATTCTAGACCACACAGTCGTGCGAGAGCTACAACGCAATCTCCCACTTCTACTGGCGAAAATGGTGATGCTATGTTTTCATATATTTTCTTGATTTTTGAGTTTGATAGAACATATTGGAAGATTTTTGGTCCTATAGTCACGGTTCGCCACTGGAGACACACACACACGTACACAGCCAAAGATGACACCTATATCATTGATTTTCTAGGGTTAGAGGTTAAACTGTGGTGATAAGGAGGGCGTCAACTACAAGACCACCTAATGGCTACATAGATAACAGCACAGTAATACACAGCACATCTATTTAACCATAGTTGACAATGACAAGTATCCAATAGCAGCAGTCTATTGCTAAAACGGATTCAGTGACTCAGATCTGGAGAAAAAACTACAAAGAAAAATAACTAAAACATTAAAATAGCCAATTGTTCTCTTCCCTGGTAGGATTACTTTAATAAAATGAGTTTACAATAATCATGCTGTTTTACTGAGGGAGAGAGAGCACACTGACTCTAAAATGAGAACTGTAGAGAGAGAGACTACCAAGAGGGAGGGAGGGAGGGAGGGAGAGGGAGACGTCCGAAAGGGAGGGAGAGAGAGACCGGAGAGAGAGAAAGAGAGAGACAACCGGAGAGAGAGAAAGAGAGAGACAACCGGAGAGAGAGAAAGAGAGAGACAACCGGAGAGAGAGAAAGAGAGAGACAACCGGAGAGAGAGAAAGAGAGAGACAACCGGAGAGAGAGAAAGAGAGAGACAACCGGAGAGAGAGAAAGAGCGAGACAACCGGAGAGAGAGAAAGAGAGAGACAACCGGAGAGAGAGAAAGTGAGAGAACTGGAGAGAGAACTGGAGAGAGAGAAAGAGAGAACTGGAGAGAGAGAAAGAGAGACAACGGGAGAGAGAGAAAGAGAGAGACAACCGGAGAGAGAGAAAGTGAGAGAACTGGAGAGAGAACTGGAGAGAGAGAAAGAGAGAACTGGAGAGAGAGAAAGAGAGACAACGGGAGAGAGAGAAAGAGAGACAACTGAAGAGAGAACTGGAGAGAGAGAAAGAGACAACTGGAGAGAGAGAAAGAGAGAGAACTGGAGAGAGAGAAAGAGAGAGAACTGGAGAGAGAGAAAGAGAGAACTGGAGAAAGAGAAAGAGACAACTAGAGAGAGAGAAGAGAGAACTGGAGAGAGAGAAAGAGACAACTGGAGAGAGAGAGAAAGAGAGAGAACTGGAGAGAGAGAAAGAGAGAACTGGAGAGAGAGAAAGAGACAACTAGAGAGAGAGAAGAGAGAACTGGAGAGAGAGAAAGAGAGACAACTGGAGAGAGAGAAAAAGAGACAACGGGAGAGAGAGAAAGAGAGACAACGGGAGAGAGAGAAAGAGAGACAAGGGGAGAGAGAGAAAGAGAGACAACTGGAGAGAGAGAAAGAGACAACTGGAGAGAGAGAAAGAGAGAACTGGAGAGAGAGAGAGACAACTGGAGAGAGAGAGAGAGACAACTGGAGAGAGAGAGAGAGAGAGAGAGAGACAACAGGAAAGAGAGAAAGAGAGAAAGACAACAGATACAAAGAGAGCCAGAGAGATAAACGCTGATTTTTTTTATAGTAGCTAGTAATGCTATTTGGCTAATACACCCTGTATCTAATTAGGTTGAGAAATGCAGTGTTTTCCCCAAAAGAGTGGCACAGGGATGGCAGCATGTCAAGCTGATGTTGCCCATGATTCACAGCCCAAAGCAGCAGCAAACCAACATAGCTACGCTCAGAGAGGAGGGGGAGGGAGAGTGGGGGAGGGAAGAGAAAGGGAAGAGGGGTGCTAGTGGGGGGAGGGAGAGAGGTGGGGAGAGAGAGATTTGGGGCGAGAAAGAGGTGGGGGGAGGGAGAGAGAGAGAGGAGAATGTGAAAAAAAGAGGGGAGAGAGGACAAAAAAAGAGATGGGGTAATGCTGCTGCCTCATAGTATAGGTGAGAGAGAGAGAACGAGAATGGACGAATGAGAGAGGAAGGGAAAAAGATGAGAAAGGCTCAATAACAACCCACTTCATCTATACAGCAAATGGGCCACATGTCAGATCTCATGGAGTCAACACTAGCACAGCTGTGTGATCTACCAGTGCTGTGAAATATACACACTGATGCAGCTGACACACCATGCACTGTACCAACACAGACACAGAGGACATAGTGCTTTGAACATGGTAGTTACATGGAGATTATAGAACATAAAACCATGTGGAGAGATGGGAAAGAGACAGAGAGAGACAGAGAAAGAGAGAGTGTGAGCATGAAGAGAGGAAGAGAGAGAGAGAGACAGGGAGAAAGAGCGAGAGAGAGAGTGTGAGGAGAGGAAGAGAGAGAGAGAGAGAGTGAGAGAGAGAGACAGGGAGAAAGAGCGAGAGAGAGAGAGAGAGAGTGCGAGGAGAGAAAGAGAGAGAGAGTGAGAGAGAGAGACAGGGAGAAAGAGCGAGAGAGAGAGAGTGCGAGGAGAGAAAGAGAGAGAGAGAGTGCGAGTGTGAGGAGAGGAAGAGAGAGAGAGAGACAGGGAGAGAGCGAGAGAGAGAGTGAGAGAGAGAGACAGGGAGAAAGAGCGAGAGAGAGGGAGTGCGAGGAGAGAAAGAGAGAGAGAGTGAGAGAGAGAGACAGGGAGAAAGAGCGAGAGAGAGAGTGCGAGGAGAGAAAGAGAGAGAGAGTGAGAGAGAGAGACAGGGAGAAAGAGCGAGAGAGAGAGAGTGCGAGGAGAGAAAGAGAGAGAGAGAGTGCGAGTGTGAGGAGAGGAAGAGAGAGAGAGAGACAGGGAGAGAGCGAGAGAGAGAGTGAGAGAGAGAGACAGGGAGAAAGAGCGAGAGAGAGGGAGTGCGAGGAGAGAAAGAGAGAGAGAGTGAGAGAGAGAGACAGGGAGAAAGAGCGAGAGAGAGAGTGTGAGGAGAGGAAGAGAGAGAGAGAGACAGGGAGAGAGCGAGAGAGAGAGTGCGAGGAGAGAAAGAGAGAGAGAGAGTGCGAGTGTGAGGAGAGGAAGAGAGAAGGATAGGAAGACAGAAGGAAGAAAAAGAGTAACGGGGAGACAGAAGACAGAGTTAGGCCGGGGACCATTGATCAGCCTCAACAGCCACATCAGGGGTGGGGCCTAGAGCCCTAATGAAACCCAAACACCTAGAACAAATCAAAGCTTCGTGTAAACAAATCCATCTCCACGGCAATGTGTCTGTCACCCCAGCGATGGTCGAGGTCGCCGTGATGGAGACAGAGGAGTGGGACGGATCACCACGGTAACACAAACCCTGGTCAGGTCTAGTTTCGGGGAAGTGTGTGTTTTGTGTGTGTATGTGTGTGTGTGTGTGTCTACCCATGTCTATGTCTATGTGTGTGTGCATTTGTGTGTGTCTGCATGCTTGTGTGTGTGTGGCAGAGTGGTGTTAAATCACTAATGGCCGCCACGCATCCCAATCGACCAGGGTCACAGCACAACAACAGTGTTGCCGCGGGGACACATCAATCAACCTGGACATTTCGCTTTCTGTCTCTCTCTCAACACAGCCCGGCTACAACAGACAGAGAATAGCCTGGTCATTATCACCAGAAAATAAAGAGCAGAGAACATGAAAGGAGAGGATGAAGGGAATGAGGAGGATGATTAAAAGAGAAGAGATAAAGGATAAAATAGAAAGAGAAGAAGAGGAGCGAACAAGGCATGGGAGAAAGGAAAGAGAACAAGGCATGGGAGAAAGGAAAGAGAACAAGGCATGGGAGAAAGGAAAGAGAACAAGGCATGGGAGAAAGGAAAGAGAACAAGGCATGGGAGAAAGGAAAGAGAACAAGGGATGGGAGAAAGGAAAGAGAACAAGGCATGGGAGAAAGGAAAGAGAACAAGATGAACACTGTCACATTCACCTATAATATCAGTTGAACAGTAACACAACTATGAGAAACTGTGAAAACGTGATCACATCTGAAGTGTTCCAAAAACATGTTGTTTTCACATGTAAAAATGAATGGGAAATCATGTGATTTTCCACACGTGAAATCATGTGTATTTTTCTGTAACAGGTGAATGGAGAGAAACAAGAGGGAGAGGGCATAGGAGGGTCAAGAGAAGAGATGGAGAGGGCATAGGAGGGTCAGGAGGAGAGAGGGAGAGGGCATAGGAGGGTCAAGAGAAGAGATGGAGAGGGCATAGGAGGGTCAGGAGGAGAGAGGGATGAGGGGATCGGACAGACAGACAGAGAGGACGTGAAAACGACCAAGTGGAGGAGAGAAGAGAGTTGACAGAGGAGTTTCCTGAGACTGGAGTGAATGGAGGAGAACAAAAGGATGAACTAATGAAGAGAAATGAGGAGAAGAAGAAACCATCAGAAAACTGGGACTATCACAGAGATGACATGACACAGTCATTCTGTGTCTTGGCCAGCTGCCGTGGTCCTATCAGCACTGTAATTACTCCACTTGGCTGTGATTACAGTATCAGAAAGGGGCTGTGGTGAGAGCCTGCAATCATCCTATCAGAGAGAGCCATTCACTCAACAATACTCACCATTCACTACTACTGCACTCCCTGGGCCCTGTACCAACACTTCCCTCCTTTTCGCCTCATTTCCTTGAGATTTGCAAGCGCATTTGGTTTTTGCTTCAATCTTGCATTGAAGTCAGTGGGATTTTGCCCACTAGTTTAGCCTAAAGCTATTTTCACACAAGAAACAGGTTCTCAAGATGATCAATTCTGTATATTCGCATTGAGCCGTCAGCTGACTATCACATATCACCAATCATCGCAACTCGGGCCTTCCTCGGGCTAGGCGAGAGCCCAAATTTTATCCCAGGCTTCAGGCTCTGCCAAAAGGGTAATATGAGGTTGAGAGTTTTCCAGGAGGTTTGTTACTGAGTGGAGAATTGTGTGTGAGTAGCGGTGTGTGTGTGTGTGTGTGTGTGTGTGTGTGTGTGCATGTCTGCTCTTGCTTGGGCTATTCAATGAATAATTGCAGCTGGAGGGTAAGAGACACCCACACACACACACACACACACACACACAACGGTTAGGGCTTTGGGATTATCAAACACCCCTTTGCCTCGTGTGTGTGTTTGTGCGTGTGTTCACGTGTGTGTGAGAGAATTAATGAGTTATTGTCACAGTCCTATGATTGTGTGGTTCCTCCCTGTGGGATATGTCACACTGTTATTAAAGCTACTTCCTTCACTCTGGGATGTGTTAACACTGTTATTAAAGCTACTTCCTTCACTCTGGGATGTGTTCACACTGTTATTAAAGCTACATCATTCACTCTGGGATATGTCACACTGTTATTAAAGCTACTTCCTTCACTCTGGGATATGTTCACACTGTTATTAAAGCTACGTCCTTCACTCTGGGATATGTCACACTGTTATTAAAGCTACGTCCTTCACTCTGGGATATGTCACACTGTTATTAAAGCTACTTCCTTCACTCTGGGATATGTCACACTGTTATTAAAGCTACTTCCTTCACTCTGGGATGTGTTAACACTGTTATTAAAGCTACTTCCTTCACTCTGGGATATGTCACACTGTTATTAAAGCTACTTCCTTCACTCTGGGATATGTCACACTGTTATTAGGTAGCTTTAATAACAGTGTGACCATGTCCCAGAGTGAAGGAAGTAGCTTTAATAACAGTGTTAACACATCCCAGAGTGAAGGAAGTAGCTTTAATAACAGTGTGACATATCCCAGAGTGAAGGAAGTAGCTTTAATAACAGTGTGACCATGTCCCAGAGTGAATGAAGTAGCTTTAATAACAGTGTTAACACATCCCAGAGTAAATGAAGTAGCTTTAATAACAGTGTTAACACATCCCAGAGTGAATACTATTCATCCCCCTTGGCGTTTTCCCTATTTTGTTCATTACAACCTTTAAATGGATATTTATTTTTGATTTCATGTAATATGAGATATGGAGAGAAGCAGAGGAGGGAGGGAGAGATTTGGAGATAAACAGAGGAGGGAGAGAGAGATAAACAGAAGGGAGAGATATGGAGAGAAAGAAAGTGATAAAGAAATGTGTTCTTCTCAGCTTTACAGACGACAGGCCCAACGTATCGAGCAGAGCAAACGAGAGAAAAAAATCATATTTGTACGCTATGAGCTTTGCCACAGGGACTGTGACATCACCACAGACAGATTACACACACACTTTTGTTTTTGCATACTCATACACACACCCTAATAAACACACACACCCTCAGAGTGTCTGAGCTCGTCTGGGCCAGTGTATGTATGAAGTTGACAGGTGACACACAGGGTTGACGCTAACGGGCATCAGGCGATTCAGAGTTCCACTACACACGCCAATCCTCCTAATGACTGAGAACACACACACACACACACACACACACACACACACACACACACACACACACACACACACACACTTGCATGATGCAAATGCACACACATACACTATTTCAATCTCGTGCACACAAACACTCATTTTCAATCTCAAACCCATACCAATAGGCACGCGCACACACACACACACACATACACGTCCCTATTCCCCACCCACACCAAATCAGCAGGGAGAAAGACTCCAATCAGCAGGCCCCACTGTGGAGGAGTGACAGTCTCTACACCCTGCTATTATTAGACTGAACTGGAGAGCAGAGAGAGAAAGCAGGAAGAGAGGGAGAAAGAAGAAGGATGGGAGAGAGGGAAGAAATGGAGAGAGGGGAGATGGAGAAGAGACAGAGAGAGGGGGGGGGACATGGGGAAAAGACGAAGAGACAGAGGGGGAGATGGAAAAGAGAGAGAGAGAGGAGGAGATGGAGAGAGTGAACAAGCCAAAACAAAGAGAGAAAGGAGAGGAGTGTGAAAGTCAAAGGAGGAAAATATGGGTAAAAAGATACATTAGAATAGAGAATGTGAGAGAAAGAGAGATTGAAAGAGAGCGGGATGGTGGGACACCTCATCAAACCTTGATTCAGCCATCAAACCCACAAGGACACTTGGCTTAGTCTAGACAATGTCCTGTAATCAACTTACCACCCCGCCTATCTACACACACACACACCACCACCCAGCCCACTCTGGTGCCCACACACACACACACACCTCCATGGCAACGCTGACAGCACCAGCCAGCTGAAGTAGCATTGATGTGGCAGCCCATCCTAGGAGAGAGAGAGAGAGGGATAGAGGAATATAGGGAGAGGTAGAGGGATAGAGGAATGTAGGGAGAGGTAGAGGGATAGAGGAATGTAGGGAGAGGTAGAGGGATAGAGGAATGTAGGGAGAGGTAGAGGGATATAGGAATGGAGGGAGAGGTAGAGGGATAGAGGAATGGAGGGAGAGGTAGAGGGATAGAGGAATGTAGGGAGAGGTAGAGGGATAGAGGAATGTAGGGAGAGGAAGAGGGATAGAGGAATGTAGGGAGAGGTAGAGGGATAGAGGCATGTAGGGAGAGGTAGAGGGATAGAGGAATGTAGGGAGAGGTAGAGGGATAGAGGAATGTAGGGAGAGGTAGAGGGATAGAGGAATGTAGGGAGAGGTAGAGGGATAGAGGAATGGAAGGAGAGGTAGAGGGATAGAGGAATGGAGGGAGAGATGAATGTAGGGAGAGGTAGAGGGATAGAGGAATGTAGGGAGAGGTAGAGGGAAAGAGGAATGTAGGGAGAGGTAGAGGGATAGAGGAATGTAGGGAGAGGTAGAGGGATAGAGAAATGTAGGGAGAGGTAGAGGGATAGAGGAATGTAGGGAGAGGTGGCGGGATAGAGGAATGTAGGGAGAGGTAGAGGGATAGAGGAATGTAGGGAGAGGTAGAGGGATAGAGGAATGTAGGGAGAGGTAGAGGGATAGAGGAATGGAGGGAGAGGTAGAGGGATAGAGGAATGTAGGGAGAGGTAGAGGGATAGAGGGATGAGTAACACAGAAGCTCACCGCCATAAACAATCCGATGAAAATACGAAGGGACAGACAGGCTGTGACTGTGGGGTGCGTCGCTAAATCCCCCATTAGCCACTCAGAGCCACAGTGAGAGAAAGATAGAGAGTGAGAAAGTGTGTGCGTGAGTGAAAAGGAGAGAAAGAGAAAGAGAAGGGAGAAGGCGAAAAAAAGAGGGGACAGAAAAAGAGAGAGAATGAGACCACCAGAGTGAGAGGAAAAGAGAGGGATGAATCATTCCTGGACCCACCCCCCCTCCCTAGTGGCATAATGAACATGGACACCTAGTGGCATAATGAACATGGACACCTAGTGGCATAATGAACATGGACACCTAGTGGCATAATGAACATGGACACCTAGTGGCATAATGAACATGGACACCTAGTGGCATAATGAACATGGACACCTAGTGGCATAATGAACATGGACACCTAGTGGCATAATGAACATGGACACCTAGTGGCATAATGAACATGGACACCTAGTGGCATAATGAACATGGACACCTAGTGGCATAATGAACATGGACACCTAGTGGCATAATGAACATGGACACCTAGTGGCATAATGAACATGGACACCTTGTGGCATAACGAACATGGACACCTAGTGGCATAATGAACATGGACACCTAGTGGCATAATGAACATGGACACCTTGTGGCATAATGAACATGGACACCTAGTGGCATAATGAACATGGACACCTAGTGGCATAATGAACATGGACACCTAGTGGCATAATGAACATGGACACCTTGTGGCATAATGAACATGGACACCTAGTGGCATAATGAACATGGACACCTAGTGGCATAATGAACATGGACACCTAGTGGCATAATGAACATGGACACCTAGTGGCATAATGAACATGGACACCTAGTGGCATAATGAACATGGACACCTAGTGGCATAATGAACATGGACACCTAGTGGCATAATGAACATGGACACCTAGTGGCATAATGAACATGGACACCTTGTGGCATAACGAACATGGACACCTAGTGGCATAATGAACATGGACACCTAGTGGCATAATGAACATGGACACCTTGTGGCATAATGAACATGGACACCTAGTGGCATAATGAACATGGACACCTAGTGGCATAATGAACATGGACACCTAGTGGCATAATGAACATGGACACCTTGTGGCATAACGAACATGGACACCTAGTGGCATAATGAACATGGACACCTAGTGGCATTACGAACATGGACACCTAGTGGCATAATGAACATGGACACCTAGTGGCATAATGAACATGGACATCTAGTGGCATAATGAACATGGACATCTAGTGGCATAATAAACATGGACACCTTGTGGCATAATGAACATGGACACCTTGTGGCATAATGAACATGGACACCTTGTGGCATAATGAACATGGACACCTAGTGGCATAACGAACATAGACACCTAGTGGCATAATGAACATGGACACCTTGTGGCATAACGAACATGGACACCTTGTGGCATAATGAACATGGACACCTAGTGGCATAATGAACATGGACACCTAGTGGCATAATGAACATGGACACCTAGTGGCATAATGAACATGGACACCTTGTGGCATAACGAACATGGACACCTTGAGGCATAATGAACATGGACACCTAGTGGCATAATGAACATGGACACCTTGTGGCATAATGAACATGGACACCTTGTGGCATAACGAACATGGACACCTTGTGGCATAATGAACATGGACATCTAGTGGCATAATGAACATGGACACCTAGTGGCATAATGAACATGGACACCTAGTGGCATAACGAACATAGACACCTCCGAGGCCTAAGCAAAAAAGCAAGAATGTGGTGCACGCCCACGCCACCACCAAAATGAAACAGTGAGATAGGAGAGAGGAAGGGACGACACCATTTAGATGGAACTAGACGGTGACAATACTACGGGCCGATTACCAGCACAAAATGTCATCACTGAGATAGCAGGCTGTACATCTCAAGCAAAAAACAACATCAGCAATACACTCACCAGCTTCTGTTGTTTATGTGACACGGACATGCTACAGCATTCAGGGACTGTATCGTGGCTAAGGTGCACACGGAGCAAGGAGACACTGCCTGGAATCTGTATGTTGATGAGCTGGAAGTGTTCATTTCAATCCTGTATCTCCGTGGAGCATTCGGTGGAAAGAGTGTGTGTATGGAGAGCTTCTGGTGAGATACTTTTCTTTGGAGAAACCATGTCATGGGATAGCTTCCGAGAGATCATGCTTTACCTCCATTTTGATGAAACAGAAATTCGCCATGGTATCCAACGTATAAATACCTGAATATTTTTTACTGCTGTCATATCGACACTTATATTCATTATAATGCCATTATTGCTTTTTGCTGATTTTCACTGTTTCTCAAGCACACTTGTCACTTATAATGATGTTTAGGATACTGCTGTTTCTATCATTTGACCTCGTGTCTTACTGTTCATGCGTCTTGGTGAATGTGGTATTGTGGGGTATTGTTTTTGTCGTCATAAAAAGAAGCTGTTACCGTGTTCCAACACAAATGCCTTCTGTTTCATAATTGTATCAAAGGTATTCCATTAATAAAATGCATTGAACATTTTTATGTTATGTTTTTACATATAGCCTAGTCACAAACTAATGAAATAAAAAGTACCTTAGACCTTCATAAACATAACCAAACGATTGTTTTCACAATAGCATATATTAAAGCATTAATTACACTGTTAGAATGTTGTAGTCAAAGTGACTGCTCCTTAGCTTGAAGGAGGGTTCCCTCAAGGCCCAGCTGTTCTAGTGTAAAAGAGAATGAAATTAAAGCAGAAAGAGGAGAGAACGAGTGATAAGAGGAGTGACAGACAGAGCCGAGGGTGATAAGAGGAGTGACAGATCGAGTCGAGGGCGATAAGGGGAGTGACAGACAGAGCCGAGGGCGATAAGAGGAGTGACAGACCGAGCCGAGGGCAATAAGAGGAGTGACAGACCGAGCCGAGGGCAATAAGGGGAGTGACAGACCGAGCCGAGGGCGATAAGAGGAGTGACAGACAGAGCCGAGGGCGATAAGAGGAGTGACAGACAGAGCCGAGGGCAATAAGGGGAGTGACAGACCGAGCCGAGGGCAATAAGGGGAGTGACAGACCGAGCCGAGGGCAATAAGAGGAGTGACAGACCGAGCCGAGGGCGATAAGAGGAGTGACAGACCGAGCCGAGGGCGATAAGAGGAGTGACAGACCGAGCCGAGGGCAATAAGAGGAGTGACAGACCGAGCCGAGGGCAATAAGGGGAGTGACAGACCGAGCCGAGGGCGATAAGAGGAGTGACAGACAGAGCCGAGGGCGATAAGAGGAGTGACAGACAGAGCCGAGGGCAATAAGGGGAGTGACAGACCGAGCCGAGGGCAATAAGGGGAGTGACAGACCGAGCCGAGGGCGATAAGAGGAGGGACAGACAGAGCCGAGGGCGATAAGAGGAGTGACAGACAGAGCCGAGGGCGATAAGAGGAGTGACAGACAGAGCCGAGGGCGATAAGAGGAGTGACAGACAGAGCCGAGGGCGATAAGAGGAGTGACAGACAGAGCAGAGGGCGATAAGAGGAGTGACAGACCGAGCCGAGGGCGATAAGAGGAGTGACAGACCGAGCCGAGGGCGATAAGAGGAGTGACAGACCGAGCCGAGGGCGATAAGAGGAGTGACAGACCGAGCCGAGGGTGGTAGGACGAGTGACAGACCGAGTCGAGGGCGGATCAGACCAGCATTAAAGAAGAGCATGATAGAGCAAGATTAAGACTAGAGAAAGACATGGAAGCAGAAAGACTGAGAAAGACCCAGAAAATATTCACACAAGAAAAAAAAATCATGGCAGTTTCATTGACATTCAGTGTGATTCTCTCATGAGGTTGTGGGTGGGAGAGCGAGGAGCAGCTGGTGACCGGGGTGACTCGGAGGCCAGGTCTGCTGCCCATTGGTTGGGCTAGGCAGTGCTAAATTTAGACTGCAAGCATTGGCCAGGCCATCAGCTGACTACTACACACATTCTGAGAAACTGACTGACCAAAATGTCATGGAAACATGCTATAAATACTGTACAATGCGTGTGTGTGTGTACTCACAGCCCTCGTATATGTCCGTGGGTATGTGGACTGCTGTGGTGTTGTAAGAGATGAGGCGTCTAAATTGCTCGTCTTCCTTAAACTCTGGATAAAGCCGGTTTGGCTTCTTGACCTCTGTATCATTTGAGTCCAGCTATATGGGAAAAAGACGAAAAGAATTAGATATTATTGACGCAAATTGGAGGTCAATGGAGAGTATACTGCATGGATTTGGTGAATACAAAGTATTGTGTGTGTGTGTGTGTGTCTGTCACTTTGCATTATGGTGCGTTGTATGATAACACATGCGTGTGTCTGTGTGGCGCTTGCTCCATCTCCTGTGGCTGTGAATAATACTGGCGTGTGTTCAGATGCCTGACAGTACTGATCTCCTGTGTCTTGGCCCGTCAAAGCCAGAATGACATCAGTTGTTCAGGAGAGGTGTGTGCCTGCCTGCATGTGTTCTATCACCACATCCCCTGTGGAATTACTATCTGATCCCCAGTATCAAATCAGACAGATGACTTCAGAGGCTTCAGAGGGATGCAGCCGATATCACAGGCACAGATACGTGTTCTTGAGATAATCTCTCACACGCACGCGCGCACACACGCACGCACACACACTAGACATAACATGCATGCACGCTCATTTGAATATGCACGCATACAAACACACATGCTAACAAAAACACACACTAACCCTAGCGTACTATAGCAACTGTTTTGTGTCTTTTCAGGGCTCTAGAGCCTGGGCCACAGCTGGGGGATGTGGGGGATCCTTTAAGGCTATCAATACGCTTTACAACAGGTGTAGTAACCATGGCTACAAAGACAGAGGGTGCAGGTGGGATTTTGTTGAATATACAGACTCAATATGACTCAGATCACGTCTCTTCACTGCACATGGAGGAAGTAACAGTAGAAATGGACTCACGTTTTCTTTGGCATAGTAGTAATGGATGTCATCAGGCTATGGAGAAAGGGCGGGAGGGAAGAGCGAGAGAGAAAGATGTAAAACACAGATTTCTGAACACAGCAGGTCTTTGGTAGGGGTTTAAATCAATGTGCATTGTAAAGTTTTCAGACAGTGTTAGAGTTGTGTGGAAACTGTGTTCCTATGTTGTTTCTATTCTTCAGTGTGCTTGTATTATTTGTCTTATTTTGTCAATTCAAGCACTTCTTCACTCTCTGCGTATGTCTATGTGTGTGTCTCACATGCACAAGTGTGTGTACTCCCTTAATACAGTGCGTGTGTGTACTCCCTTAATGTGTGTGCGTGTGTGTGTGTGTGTGTGTGTGTGTGTGTGTGTGTGTGTGTGTGTGTGTGACACAAAAGCATCAGTAGTGTTGTAACCAACTCTCTCTTTCATCCGCTGTGCGAGCTTCCTGTCAGAGCACGAGCAAGCCAGGCGCTAATGAGCTAGCCTATCCAGCCTAGCTGACAGATGGATGCCTTGGGGACATGGAGCCGGTTCACTGGTTAGCACCACCTGCCTGCCACCCCCGGCGCTGCAACATGGGGCTAACGCTACATGAACCACAGACCTGTGATCTGCTGGTGGTGTGAGGCTCGATAGTTAGCGCCAGGCCATTAGCGATGAGCTAGGTGTTAGCGATAGACCGTTCTGACAGCGGTGCTCCAGCATCTGCTCACCTCCCGAGAGACAGGCTGCAGTCCTTGCAGAGCTTACACACAAGCTCGCACACATATACACACTCTTTCTGTCTTAGTTTCTACTGTATCTCCTATAGACTCAGATCCCTGAGGGGTGAGACAGTGTGACCTTAGTGTGAGTGTCGCTCCACAACATTAAGATGGCCTGACAGCCATCATGAGGAGGTCTCTTCATGTTAGCTTTGAAGCACTGTGGCTACACTCCCCACCTCCTGAAGTGTGTGTGTGTGTTTGTGTGTGAGAAAGTGTGTGTGTGTTCTAAGTGCATGGATGTGAATGTGTGTTAAGGTGGTTTCACACACACAGAGGCTTGTAGAGTACTGGGGTAAATGTTTTTAAGTGATGTAACTCCTGAGGGAGGGAGGACGTCTTCTGGGCTTTCATACAGAAATTAGGCGTGTGTGCAGGGATATTTGATCTCCTACACCAGATTGTGTACACACACACACACACACACACACACACACACACACACACGCACGTACACACACACACACGCACCCTCGGGTGAGCAAGGACATGGGCGGTTCACGGAGGACTACGCTGTAACCGCGATGTTGGCCGGACGGATTGAGAAGGAGTGAGGAGGGGGTGTCTGGAGACAGACTGGACCACGTCTCCTCCTAACACTTTCACTGAGCGCGTGCAAGAGCCACATGGAGCCAAGACACTCCTCACGACATGCAACATTGCCTGAGAAAGCCAGCGGTTTTCTGAAATGAATAGAGAAAACTACATTCAGCCTCGTTTGTCGTTGCCTGGTTGACACGCACCCGCACACACACACACTTGGGATCAATTAGCTAGCTCAACATAAACAGTCTGAAAAAGCCAACCTCCGAGTCCTTTCATCGGTGCAGGCTTAATTGGCTAAGACTAACATGTGCGCTAATATTTGCTCGTTAGTTACAGAAAACGCTGGACGTTCACACTAATGACTCTACGCCAAGGGATAATTATCCAAGCTAGCCAAGCATCTCCCTCCAGTCACACATCCCAAGCCTCAAAGAAGTAGACCACGCCAGCATAAAGCAGCACGAAGCTGATACTACTTTGTCCCACACACACGCATGTGCACAGGCACGTACACAGGTGGAGCACGCACGCAGGCACAAACACACGCAGGCACAAACACACGCACGCACAAACACACGCACGCACGCACAAACACACGCACGCACAAACACACGCACACACACACACACACACGCACACGCACACGCACACACACACACTTCCAGTGAGCGTGTCGGAATCAGACTGATAAGAATCCTTTAATGGAGAAGAGTCATTAAAAGGAGTATCGGAGGCGGTTATAATGACACTGTCCAGGTTAGTTTGAAGCTAATAGACTAATAGGAGGTAATGGAGTCTTCCCACATAGAGGCAGTAAAAAATATATATATAAACAGGGAATTTGTCATTTTCAATTTATGGCTGCCGAAAGTGAGTGGCTTTCGCATTACTAAGTAGGGGAAGTAAGTTAACAATTTTAATTCATTAGAAAAACTTTGTGGCTCAGACAAAGAACGTTTGGACATGTGGAGTTGAGGAACTGCATCATAATTCATGATGAGGCCTACTAATCAAGTGCAGAGACAGGCTGCTCAGTAGAGAAATGTGTCCGATGGGGAGTGAGTTCAAGTAGAAGAAAAGGTTACTGGAATCGTGTTCATACAGTGCATTCGTAAAGTATTCAGACCCCTGGGCTTTTTCCACATTTTGTTACATAACAGCCTTATTCTAGAAGAGTCTTGGTGGTTCCAAACTTCTTCCATTTAAGAATGATGGAGTCCACTGTGTTCTTGGGGACCCTCAATGATGTGGAAATGTTTTTGGTACCCTTCTCCAGATCTGTGCATCAACACAATCCTGCCTCGGAGCTCTACAGACAATTCCTTTGACTTCATGGCTTGGTTTTTGCTCTGACATGCACTGTCAACTGTGGGACCTTATATAGACAGGTGTGTGCCTGTCCAGATCATGTCCAATCAATTGAATTTACCACAGATGGACTCCAATTAAGTTGTAGAAACATCTCAAGGATAATCAATGGAAACAGGATGCACCTGAGCTCAATTTCGAGTCTCATAGAAAAAGGTCTGAATACTTATGTAACTAAGGTATTTGTTTTTTATTTTTAATACATTTGCAAACATTTCTAAAAACCTGTTTTCACTTTGTCATTATGGGGTATTGTGTATAGAAAAACATTGATGTAATACATTTTAGAATAAGACTAATGTGGAATGTGGAAAAGGGGAAGGGGCCTGAATACTTTCCGAATGCACTGTACACTGGCTTAATGGGAATTTGAGAGAGTAAGACCCAGTGCGTGCATGGCTCTGAATGTGTCCCAATGCAATCTAATTGAATTCTACTTAATTGAACGCTATTAAAACACTATTGTCAATCTAATGAGATTTTATACAAAAATGAACATCTAATGTCTTTTTTTTACCAGGTAAGTTGACTGAGAACACATTCTCATTTACAGCAACAACCTGGGGAATCGTCACAGGGGGAGATGGGGGTGAATGAGCCAATTGGAAGATAGGGATGATTGGGTGGCCATGATGGTATGAGGGCCAGATTGAGAATTTAGCCAGGTTAACACCCCTACTCTTATGATAAGTGACCACAGAGAGTCAGGACACCCATTTAATGTCCCATCCGAAAGAAGGCACCCTAAACAGGGCAATATCCCCAATCACTGGCTCTGGGGTATTGGGATATCGTTTTTTTAGACTCGAGGAAAGAATGCATTCTACTGGCCCTCCAACACCACTTTCAGCAGCATCTGGTCTCCCACCCAGGAACTGACCAGGACCAACCCTGCTTAGCTTCAGAGGCAAGCCAGCAGTGGGATGCAGGGTGGTAAGCTGCTGGCAATTACAACAATCATATATGATCGTGAATGAAATCAATATTTTCTTATAGAGTTCAAGGCTTCTATAGGTAATGCATCCAGAGATAATGAGGACATTAATAATGTTGATCTCCACAACCACTGGCTCACCTCAGGATCATTCTTCCACCGATGCCACATCTGAAAATCCTCTGCAGCGGATGCCAGTGTCTGGACAAAAAACAGAGAAATAGAGTTGGAATTTTAACACATATTTCCTTTCAATTAAGGAGTTGACATAGTGCTTGTGGCAAGCAGAGAGAGAGAGAGAGAGAGCGAAAGAAAGAGGGAGAGAGAGAAAGAAAGAGGGAGAGAGAGAGAGAGAGAGAGAAAGGTACAAATGTTCATTAACATTGATCACAGACATGAAAGTGTTAAGAGCATAAAAGCCACCATAGTCCTACACCGTACACAACATATACTGAGGGTACATTACACACCTCAGCTCACCTTATCATGCATGGCTAATTCACACAACTGGCTCACCTTATCATGGCTAATTCACACAACTGGCTCACCTTATCATGGCTAATTCAAACAACTGGCTCACCTTATCATGGCTAAGTCAAACAACTGGCTCACCTTATCATGGCTAATTCACACAACTGGCTCACCTTATCATGGCTAATTCACACAACTGGCTCACCTTATCATGGCTAAGTCAAACAACTGGCTCACCGTATCATGGCTAATTCACACAACTGGCTCACCTTATCATGGCTAATTCAAACAACTGGCTCACCTTATCATGGCTAAGTCAAACAACTGGCTCACCTTATCATGGCTAATTCACACAACTGGCTCACCTTATCATGGCTAATTCATAAAACTGGCTCTACTTCTACAACCACTAGTAAGGCTGTCAACACAGGAAGTTATTTTAGACTGAAAATCTAAACGAACACATTTTCACTCAACACCCCCAGGTGTGAAACGAGGCTGGGGGTGTCACAGTATAAGACGTCATTGTGCTCAAGTTAGATCCCCCCCACTCCATATTGGCCCAGATCTGGCCCTAATGACTAGGTTAATGGGTTTCTAATGTAGATCCTCTTTTCATCTCAAACTGGTCTAGAAACACACTGTAACACTAATTTCCCTTGGGGAAATATGGAATCTAATTCCAGTCACTAGCTACTAGTACTGCAGAAAAGGAGTTATTCACGTCACCCATAAAGCACAAGTTACATTCATTGAATAAAGGTGAAGTGGGGGGTTAGTGAGATGAGAAAGGAACAAGAAAATCAAACAAAGAAAAACAAAACAATGAGCTTCCTTTGAGCATGAATCACAGGGGGTAGAGATCTTCACAATCTTCACAGTGGCAGTTTGTGTTGAAGTGCTGTATCCATCAGAACTCGGATCTGCAGGCCAAGTGTCCCCTTTTCTTTGGCACGCTTACGCTAAGTCTCCCCATTTGGCTACAGTGAGAGGGCTGTGTTAGCATTACATCCTCTCCTCTACACAATGATATCACAAGTGCATAATTAAAGTGACTATGCCTAATCAAAGCCAATGAACCCTCAATGCATACTGCCTGCCAGAGAGCTTTGCAAGCACCTTTTTTTCTATCTGTCGCTGAACACACTGAGGCGGCTAACACTATTCTAAAGCTAATGTGTTTAGCGCTGCTAGCGTTATTGGCTTGCATCTTCCCCTGGGTTTCTTGTAGCTTTGTAGGCCTCCTGACTCTATCAAAGCTAAGACTAATTGATGGACAAAAATGACCAGTGTACTGACAGAGATGGAGTAGAGAGGGAGGGGTAATGTTTTTAGGGTGAAGTGATGTTCCCTACATTTTTGGGAGTCACCGAGCAAATGTTTGATCTTGTGAGCGGAAACTTGAACATTGTGAGAATTTTGTGCAACTTCCGGCACACGTTTACAGTGAACACTGAGGCTGTTCCATTACAGTTTTAGACAGCAGCCAATAGGCTATTGTGGCTATTTGAGCATAATGTAGGCCTACCAATAAAACCAATGGAGCAAATCCCACAACATTTTCACATGGAAATAGCTTTTGATTTCTATGATATATCCTACAGTAGCCTATATGTGGTGTTTAATGCAGGCCTACACTGCATGAGACTTTTAAAAACATTTTTACATTATGAAGGGCTTGTAAATTGCATTGTTTTGTGTTATATGATACAAGAAACCATTTTATATAAATTCGATTAACTATTATTTCCATATGGAGAATTAGACAATGTAGACTACCCCTCTGCCTATTGGGTTATTTGCATATTCAAGCTTGTCTCAGAATACAACACTACCCCTTTAAGACATACACTTTTTACCTGAGCTTAAAATATAGCCTACACACGTGCTCTTGTATGAAGCAGTAACTCCACATTGCTGACCTATAATTTACCTATAACTGGGCTAATTACTCGCTAAATAGCAAAGAATATCAACAAATGTGCACACGTGCGGTTTTGCTCTGATCTGAAAACCGCATACACTCACCAGTGATTGAAAGACCGCTTGAAGCAACCCCCGACAATATAATTATATTCCGTTCTGCTCTGGCTACAACACAATCACAGGCTCAATCTTGCAAAGTTAGATTTGGTTTGGTTTGTTGCATTGAAAAGGGGCTGATATCATGTTGATTCGATCACGAAAGAATGTTGATCTATTTCGTGCAAACTAATAGGGCGAACTCGGTGAAGTTCACTCTCTTGCGTCTCTGCGCCGCAGTCCTGGAGGAGGTGCGCAGTGTACAGTCGTGGCCAAAGGTTTTGAGAATGACACATATTAATTTTCACAAAGTCTGCTGCCTCAGTTTGTATGATGGCAATGTGCATATACTCCAGAATGTTGTGAAGAGTGATCAGATGAATTGCAATTAATTGTAAAGTCCCTCTTTGCCATGCAAATGAACTGAATCCACAAAAAAACATTTACACTGCATTTCAGCCCTGCCACAAAAAGACCAGCTGACATCATGTCAGTGATTCTCTCGTTAACACAGGTGTGAGTGTTGATGAGGACAAGGCTGGAGATCACTCTGTCATGCTGATTGAGAGCGGTTTAATTGTTGTGAAGAAGGCTTCAAGGTGCCCAAGAAAGTCTAGCAAGCGACAGGACCGTCTCCAAAAGTTGATTCAGCTGCGGGATCGGGGCACCACCAGTACAGAGCTTGCTCAGGAATGGCAGCAGGCAGGTGTGAGTGCATCTGCACGCACAGTGAGACAAAGACTTTTGGAGGATGGCCTGGTGTCAAGAAGGGCAAGAAAGAAGCCACTTCTCTCCAGGAAAAACATCAGGGACAGACTGATATTCTGCAAAAGGTACAGGGATTGGACCTACACTGCATGAGACCATGTTTGCAAAAGAAGTGTTTCTGAGCTTGTCAATATTATACAGGTAAGCTAACGGTTATATAGATCAGGAATGAAAACAGGCTCTATAGACCTCTATATGAGTGACTGTGTCCAACACACAACCACCTGTTGTTATCAATCAAGCATGATGGTCTTGTAAGTATAAAAACAAAGCTTGTTTTCATCATTTTTTTTAAATCTTGAAAAGGGAATGGGATTAATGTGATGTGTGAAGAATCCAATCATTTATCTTGAATGTGGTACAAATCACATTATTGTGGAAGCACCTCCTAAGAGTCTGAATTAAGCTGTTTGGATCCTAATGGGCTGACCATTATGGGGCAGATCTGACAACACA
Organism: Oncorhynchus mykiss; assembly: GCF_013265735.2. NCBI lineage: Eukaryota > Metazoa > Chordata > Actinopteri > Salmoniformes > Salmonidae > Oncorhynchus > Oncorhynchus mykiss. The sequence goes on from NC_048579.1 coordinate 64,577,745, forward strand.
TAACGTGATCTCTCATGATGAGCTCCTCACTGTACATATATCAGTGGAAAACCTACTGTGATAACTGTGACACTCATTTCTCTCAGTGCAGACACTTTCAAACCTCTCTCTGATCCTTCCTGAAGAGCCAACACCCGAACAATGTTCGCCTCTCATTCAGTATGAAAGACACTTTTATTTGGAGCTTAGCTCATTCTCTCTCTGTTTCTTCCTAATGAACTGGTGTGTTGCAATGTTTATGTAAAGTTTTGATAATGAAATCCGTTACGGGGGTTTCTTTTCAGACAGCTAATTATACTGAGTGACTTGAGACTTGTGCCCACACCGGTTGACGTGTGGTTGCCATGGCGATATCCATAGTTTGAGTTTATTTATTTTTATTTTATTTTTATTTTTATTAATCAAAGGTTCAATAAAAGTGTAGCCAGCGGGCAAATTTTCAACCGCAGTCCCTGGGCAGGTTATTAAAAGAATTACAATACAGACAAACAATGAGTAGTGAGCACATGCAGAGCAACATAGGACAAGCAGCACGCAGACAGAGCAACATTACACAAAAAGCAACAAAACTAAATATATAAAAGCAACAGTGTTTCCCTACCTCACAACCTACAGACAACAAGACAACATGGAAAGTGACAATACACAGCTAGGGATTATGTCTGATTGGCATTTAGCCATGTCTGTTTTTTGTGTGAAAGTGTGACAGTTGGTGCAGTTGTGTGTCTGATGGCAGTGTGTTCCAGACATGGGAAGCTCTCACAGAGAAAGCAGATTGACTAAAGGTGCTTTTCATTAAGGGAACTATACAGTCACTTCTAATGGCAGACCTTGTGGATCTGCTGCAATGGGTTTGGGTTTTCTGTTTAACAAAAGTATCTGCCTTGTTATCTGAGGATCTCAGCGATGGTTGTCAGGCAGGCTGGACCCCGTATTGTGAGTGGCGAGGGGGAAGAGGTGAATTGTATTGTGTCATGAGGACGTGCTCTATGATATGCAATGAGAGGGAAATGTGAAACATGCTTTAGTTGTGTGTCTTAGTTTTTGGTGCTGTGAGGACAAAAACTTCAGACTTCATTCAGGTGTGTGTGTGTGTGTGTGTGTGTGTGACAGGAAGAATGGACTGTGTTGGTGAGGATTAACACAAATGCCAACAAAACTGTGCCTGTTGGAGCCCAACACACACACACACACACTCAAAAGGTCAGTCATCCCCAGCATGATCACACCCCCTTGGTTTAAGCTGTTAAATCAATTCAGACTGTGTTAAACGCTCTAGCAAAGCACTTGAATTCCGAATGAGGACTAAATGCTTTGAGCCACAGTTTAAATTCAGGCTGGTAAATTATTTACAACTCTCACACAGGAGCTCTGAAGATTCAGCATCCCTCCAAACAAGTCGACCTGACAACTATGTCTG